>NW_026931283.1:0-44622 GCF_032062105.1 Saccostrea cuccullata | reverse complement strand
TAAATTATTATTTTTTTGAAAAAAAAAATCATTTCAGGCGCTAGGGCTATGCATGAACCGACAAAATAGAAATAACCACAATTTAGTTTAATTTATATATCTTTAATATTTTTAAAAGTACTCAAACAAAATGTGTGTAAGAGTATAGCACAAAATACTAGTAATAGCACCAGAAAATGGAAGTTCATCAAGAGAGCATTAAGAAATAGATATGTATTCTTACCATTTGTGTCGATCCTTTCTGATTTCAAATAGACTGACTTTGTTCATCACTGAAGTTAAAATGAGTCATTAAAACGATGAATTTTAATCATATCGACTATGAGTACGATTACAAATGTTACAGATGAAACATATCCATAATTCATCTTTGTTTCACTATTTTTCAAGTAACCCGAGCCCGCGGGAGTAAGGTAAAATTTTAAAATGCCAATTTTTTCTCAGAAGTTAGGTATTATTCGACACTTTTTTGAATGTTTTTCATATTAAATGATCATTTCAAATCTGCGTATTGATGCGGTTCACTATTTGAAAAAAAAATGTTTCAAGGTTTTGTAAAACAATTTGTCAAAATAATTTTGGTTCTTTATTCATCTATCTAAGCATTATATAACACACAATGAACCATAAAAGTCGTTAAAGGAAGTTTCGTGTTCTGGAACAATCGACAGAATAATTGTAAAAATGGCAACAAAGACTAGGGTTTCCAATGACAATACAATTACAAGTATATGATCTAGCTATGGAACCCCTTAATTGTGTTCTGTGGATAAATTTTTTGTCGTGATGACTTTTCTCTATTATACCGGTATATGCTGGAAAATAGTTTGACATTATGCCGACACTTTCATTTCACTTTCTAATGCTTCGTCCGTCATTATTTGTTGATTCTTTAATTATATGCTGATACTATTACTTTTATCAATTCTCCATGACACCTGATCCCACCTCTGATGTTGCACTTTCATGTACAATGGTAATATTATACTTTCATGTACAATGGATTTCTTGGGGTGGAAATTTTCAATGTTACACTCAACTACATGCAATATTTATATATTGTTTTATGGACTTTGATATTGAATACCGTTCGTTATCTCCATATCCTTCATCTTCATTACGTGCTGAAATATTTTTATACGATGATAAATTGACGGTAAATATTTGTTAGCCCACATGAGATGAAAGTATTATCAACAAATTGACCTTGATGTCAAATTTGTTACAGTAATCTTAACTGACGTTTTCCTGGCTTTTAAATGATTGTGATATTTTAAGTACCACGGGACGCGGAACCAGTGACATAACGAAAACCGGGAATTAGGAGTCAGCATTTTCGGGTGTATTTCAGACACTTGCAAACTGAATTAAATGTCAAACTCAAATTTATTGATAGTACAATACTTTTAGTACTTACCACTTTTGCTTTTATGGTTCATTTATAAAATATACAATCAGATGAAAACACTTAATAAGACTGTCGAGATTTGTCTTCATTTCGTGCCTTTTTAAATCTTGCAAGTCCTATTACGAAATGTGGAGCGATATTTTCTTTTCATTGATATTAGAGAGTACTAGAAGCATTTTGCTAAATTTGATAAATTCAGATTTCGGCATTCTGTTCGGTTTGCAAGTATCGAAAATCAACTCCGGTTGGAGAAACGGCGAAATTTCCAGTTTTCGTTATGGCACCAGTTCTGACGTTTTTCTGGCATGTAAAATATCAAAATCGGGAAATAATCCTCGAAAAAGTCGGATATTTCGTGCTATAATTTACTTATTTATATTTTTAGAGAATTAATTCAATCTGATAGTATCCTTCGGATATAAAACGAAATCAAATGTCGCAGAATACGTTGGAACAAAAGAGGTTTCTTGCTGCTCACTGGCCATGAGTGCCGAGTATAGGACAAAATTTGCAGCTCTCCATCGATAAGTGATTGCCTCTCCATATATAGATAAAAAACTCGAGAGAGACGCTAAACAACAAATTTCAATCTTATAGCTACATGTAGCATATCATTATATTGTATAAATAAAATATCAATTTATAGATGTAATCATACGAAAGAAACAAATTTTTTTCTCAAATTTAGAAGGCTGGACAATGCAGTTCCTTGTTTTAAAGGGATCATATTCGGATATAAATTTTTGAGAAGTTTCTTTTTACCAACTTTTTGGATATTTTGTTCTTAAAAACAATAGAAATATTCTGCAAAGCAACCCCTACTTTCTCCCTTCTGAGAATTAAGAAACAATGGACACAGTTGTAGCCTCGAACGATTTAAGGTATTTTATTCCATGATGTGCAAGTAATATACAACGAAGGAACAATATGACAATTTTTAAACCATTGTAGAAAAAAGTATCCAACTAAAGTAATACGTCAAAGGAAACTTTATTCTAAAAGTTTTATGCACATCACAATACTATGAATAACAAAAGATAAGTAGAAAAATGAAGTATGAAATGGAAACTTCAACATGTGTTTGTGTTTAAAATTAACTAAAATCAAAATTTTCAAAAAATATATTCAGAGAAATTGATTTTTAACTCTCAACATTAGTCTCTAGTTAGAAAATATTTGATGATGTTTAGAAACGTAGAAATGTGTTCTTTCAAAATCACGAAGTCAGTTGCAATAATGACGGCAAACACCGTGGTGATCATGACGATACCCAACACTCCAATCGACTGAGATGACGGACGACTGTCCATTACGCTGATCTTTTTCCTCGTGTTGGACAAAGTTGTGTTTTATTAACAATAAGTTCTTTCTTCAACCCTTCTATTACTTTTGCCAATTGTTCATTTGTATAGTTCTTTGGCTTATGCACTCTGTTACATGGGAACCAGCAATTAGCTGAAATGCATAATTTCGAAAACAATGATCTTAGTTTTTCGGTTTTTTGTTTTGTTTTTGCACTTTCCTCATTTCTTACAGTTGATATCGGTATTATCTATGTGACCAAGTAATGACATATTTAATTCATATATTTATTTAGGCTAATACCGTACTCACTTTAGTTAACTTATTTCTTATTCGATTATTGAATTAAGTGAGTATGATTCTAACATTTTGTAAAGGCTTTTGTCAAACACTCTTTGTAATCTCATTCCTGACTGGCGTATTTTTAAAATCAAGTCAATCCACTTGCGCAGTAGGTCTAGGTATAAATACTCATGTTCGATTGAAATTACTTGTCCCGCCAGCCAGTTTTCAAGGTCACAACTTCTCGAGGCCGTGCTGTCCGTAAAGGTATTTTCTTTTTTATAACGTCATTTTTTCATAACTTATGTTATTTTTCATTCTATTTGAAGTTATAATTATGTATATTATTTTATAGGCATATGCCATTGCTGTTTATTGCTGTTAATAAAGATTTAAACGTGACCTGGTCTTGTTACTGCTTGGATACATTTATTTATTAAATGATCGTTTAAAATTACTAAGTGTTTTCTTGATAAGATTGTTCCTTATCCTAATTGAAATGTATCCAAAATATTTCTAATGGGAAGAGGACTTTATCATCCATAAAGATTGAAAAAAGATACTTTTGCTTATCCCATTTATTTAACAATTCTAAGAATACAGTGAACATATTCTAAGGTTTAACAACAGGATCCCTGGTATCACAAATTTCAAAGGCTAAGACCATTTCGACAATGTATGGAACTATACTGGAATTACGTGACAAAAAATTACGAAAGTCCTTTATAATCATTATAATTAATATTCATGAAGTGTACTCCTAGAAATGCAACATTAAATATTAAATTTTTACTGAATCCGTCCTCAGGCTGAGACTAAATTTGTCAAGTATAGATGTATTATAAATAAATTAACAATAGCTACTTTATTTTTATGAAAAATCGATATTTATTACAAATCAATCAATGTACGCTAGCTATATTGTAACTATTTTTGTCCCCCGCTTGAAAAGTGGGGGATATTAATTTGGGTTTGTCCGTCCGTCCGTCTTTCTGTCTGTCTGTAACGCTTTCGTTTCAACACGATATCTCGAGAACCCTTTGAGCTTTTGCAATGGAATTTTGCATAGCAAATCCCTATGGACTAAGGAAGACCCCTATTAATTTTGAGGTCAAAAGGTCAAAGGTCAAGGTCATAAATTTGCAAATTCTGCCTGTTATAACACTTTCGTTTCCACACGATATCTCAAGAACCATTTGAGTTTTGGCAATGAAATTTTACATAACAACTCCCTGTGGCCTAAGAAAAACCCCTATTGATTTTGAGGTCAAAAAGTCAAAGTTCAAGGTCATAAATGTATACATTCTGTTTGTGTGTAACACTATTCTTTTCGGGCGATATTTCAAGGGTATTTTGAGCTTTTGCGATGTAATTTTATACCAAAAGTCCCTAGGACCTCTCTCACCCCTCTCAAAGAGTCCCGATCCGTTTGTTTTAATAGTATTTTATGTATTACATGTCGCTATTTTTAGCACAGGGGCATGAAGGAGAGTTATTACGTATAAAACAGGTTCCCGGCGGACTTTATATTTCTTATTACATCTATTAGAACTGTTTAATAAAGCTTTAAATTAGACATCATACATTGTGTAAAATTTTGACAATATATCGAACGTGAATATATGCATGTATGTGACTTCATATGTGTATATAATTTTCAGTATATAAAGGAAGATCCGTGGTGTAGTGGTATGTCTCTCGCTTTCGATGCGAGTGGGCCCGGGTTCGATTCCCGGACAGTCCAATTTTTTTTTCGAAATACTTTTTTTTTTACTAAACGATAATATTCAGCATGTGAAATGAAAGATTTCTGAGGTCTGGCTTGTACAAACTCATAAAATCTTCATAACAGTGTGATAAATATTCCATACAAAAAGAATCTTCTACACTCATAATAAAGAATAATCAATCAAACCTTCATATCCATATTGGCATATTTTATTTGCTTCAGTATACATTTAATTATTCTACAAATTCAGTAAAGGGGATCCGACCCCCCCCCCCCCCGACCCTCCAACTGTGCATGGTTTACTTTTTCCCTAAGCGGGGGACACAAATTCTCGGAATTAGCTTGTTATTTTGTATAACGACTGCTAGGATTAAAAAGAATTAAGGTGACTGTCGCAGACTACATCAGAATAAGGAAATATCGACCCAATTAACTTGGTTCTTGATCTACTGTTGAAATAAAATTTATCTTACATACTGCGGTCAAAAAACTTCTAAGAATACTCGTATTTCTTACTATTCAAGATAAAAAAATTGATTGAGAAGTTCAAACCAAAGCCTCCAAATGATACATGTACTTGTATTTACGTAGCATTTGATGCAAAGACCTTCTTCTCTGTAAACAAAAGACACCCGGCGTATCATGTGAATGGTTGTATTTAGAGGGTTCGTAAATTAACAAAGATTTTTTTAAATTAAAAAACCTACTCACACGGCGGACCATGTGAATGGCAATGTTCAGACATCACTGCTAACTTTGACACAAGTAAACTATATATATGTATTCAGAAAAGATTGTTTTCCTTTTAATAAAAAAAACACCACTCACATGGCGGACCATGTGAATGGCAATGTTAAGACATCACTGTACCCTTACTATTTGTTAACTTTGACACAAAGTAACCTATAGTTGATTAAAAACAGGCCCTGCATCAGACAGCCTGCATTTCTATAATAGTGTCTTAATGTGTATACAAGAAACATGTTGTCATCCCATGAGAATCCCTCGCAAGGCATATAAAGACACAGATTGCAATTCAAGACATATAAGATTTTGTAATTTTTCGGAAACATTTGTAAGAAAAGAACTTTGTCATTCTTTTTTTCAACATTATAATGTTTAGACCTCCGAAGGGTCATCAGACAGCCTAGGAGACGACGACAATGTCATTCCGTATATTTTACTTTTTTCGTCGTGCAATGCAAGGGTTCATCAAGACGTTGCAATGTCATGATGCACGACACTGATTCTTCCTTTCAGAGCTCTCCATGCCAAGAAGAAAAATATTCCTCTAGCGTATATAAGAAAAAAAAATACCCCTCACACGGCGGACCATGTGAGAGGCGGTAAGTATATGAAAATGACTGTCTGACTATTTCTCCACTTATTTAACCTGTAAGGTCTAAGTATGCCACATAACAAACAGCAGATAACAAATGCTTCATGTCCAAAATGTGTTGAACACCGTTTCGCCCTGTAAGGGCTCATCAGGCCGCCTAGCAGACGACGACAGTGTTTTTTTTTTTTTTTTTTTTTTTAAACATTTTTTACTTATAATCGATTAACAAGTATGACAATAGATGTACAATAAACATATGCTCTATATTAAAATGGACATGAATTGAATAAAATTTGTATATAGCTTTAATCATTATTATCGCACATCTGTAGAACATTTAAATTAATAAATTACATGGTGCATTTTCTCTCTTATCCAATTAACATGTATGACAATAAATGTACAATAAACACAATTGTTATATTACAATAGACATCAGTTATATAGAATCTGTATGTACATTTTGCATTCCCATTGTGCATCTATCGAACAGTTGTTACATTGCTTTACAAATTTTACAATTTAATAGAAATCGCATCATGGAAACTATAATACAAATGTTCAATTGTCACATTTGGATCTTCTGGGAAGTCTTTTGCGAGCACCAAGTCGAGACAAGAGCCACTCTCTGTCGTTGGCTTGTTCACAAGTTGTTGGTAGCCATAGCTTGTAAACAACGTTTTTAGAGATGGTTTTCCAAAGTAGTTGTCATTGAAATCGCCCAGAATCAACACTGGGGAGGATATTTCTTGATTGATTTGGGATAATAGAGAGCTGATTTTGGCTTTAAACTTATCCATTGGATATATTGGAGGTCTGTATATCACGAACACCGCTACCGCTGTTGGTTCTAATATTTGTATTGACACACACTCTAAGTCCTTTACTTTGGTCGTGTACCTTGTATGTTTGACATCTTTTGTAAATATTGCGACCCCACCCTTAGCCTGTGATTTTAGTTGTCGAAATATGGGATCAGAGGATGTGTATGCATCCTCTCGATAGACTGCGTGAACATCTGAGTTTGGAATTAAGCTGGGAGGTACGTAGTCTTTCTTGGTAAGCCATGTTTCTGTGAAACATATAACTTGGGAGTCATTCACAAAACCAGCGTTTTCAATGTCTTTCCTATGTGAGAGGAGACCTTCTGTATTATGCAACAATAGTTTCAGACAATAACATTTGTCATCAACACCAGTTTGGAGGAGGTAATTTGGCATGCTAGAAAGTGATTCCTTAATTTCTGCTGACGCAAAAATACAATCTGTGTCAAAATGCAAGATGTTGAGTCCTTGTAATGTAGTTGTTCTACTTAATGCTACATATGCCATTCCTG
Organism: Saccostrea cuccullata; assembly: GCF_032062105.1. Lineage (NCBI taxonomy): Eukaryota > Metazoa > Mollusca > Bivalvia > Ostreida > Ostreidae > Saccostrea > Saccostrea cuccullata. The sequence continues at coordinate 37,226 of NW_026931283.1, read as the reverse complement.
GTTGAAATATCTTTTGAAGTGAAACTACTACTTGTGTTGTTGTCATCCCTTGCACTTTGTGAATGGTTGCTGCCCAACCCAGCTTAAGTGGCAATTGTTTTCTGAGTGCATTTCGTCCTACAAGAACATCTTCATATGGCGTTATACGGACAGCTTTTTCTGATCCTTGTACATTTGAAACTGTGGTGGAGATGGCTTTTCTGCCAATGTTTTCATTATCAAATTGTATATATACCGCATCGATGTCATTTCCCCTGACCTCTATAGCAGATATTGTACCAAATGCGCCATTAACAAGACCATCTTCTGTATCAATGTTTCTTGTTAGCATAACCCGTGCATTGATTCCAAGTTTGATTATGTCTGGTAGGTTTTCTGGCGATGAGGAGGAATAGGGTAGCTTTCGCAAGAGCAGCGTACCTGAGGTACTTTTTGTGTAATCTTTGGCTGTTGAGTACAGACATGGACTGCAGACTGTTTCTACCATCTGTTCATTGTGTGCATCCACTTCGTTGTTGGTTGAAAATATATGCAAAGCATTCTTTGACTCTATCGGAATTGACTCTTTAGAAACAGACTGAAGGAGTTGTAAGTCTGTTTGTTGCAATGGTTCTCCCCGCAATCGGACTCTTAGACGATTTAACATTTCGGCAAACTTTACATCTTCCTTTTGACGCATGATCTCAGACAGGCTGGCAATTTGGAATAATGGATTCCAGAGATCTAAAATTATGGAATCCTTTAGCTTGTACAGAGGAGATGCCTTCACTGGAGGAAGCTGGTAGAAATCACCAACAGCTAAAATTGCAACATTTCCAAACACCTTCTTAGATTGTTTAATTTGGGTCAGCCTGCCATGGATGTATGTTAGAAGTTTGTGGTCTACCATCGAAATTTCGTCAATGATAAGGAGTTTTAAGTGCTCATATTTTGCTCTTAGCGAGTTTAGGATGTTTTCCCCCAAAGGCGTGTATGGGAGTTTAATATTTTTGCTAATCCCAAATGCTGAATGCAAAGTCATACCGCCTATGTTGAATGCAGCTGTTCCAGTTGGTGCTGTTATAAGCACCGATAAAGCATCAGGTGTTTCAAGTGTTTTGGATAGAATTCTGTTTGTTTCGTGATATATGCATTTTATGAGATGCGATTTTCCTGTTCCTGCTCCTCCGGTTAGAAACAGATGAAAGGGATCAGGAGACTTTTTCCATGCTACTTCAAATACCCATTCTCTTACTTTGTAGAATACTTGTTGTTGAATCAAATTCATTTTTCTTAATGAATCTTGTATTTTGGTAGGAGAAATTTTAGGTTTCTGATATTGTATGATTCCAGCTTGGGTAGATGTAGACGATTTTTTAGAAATCGCCAGAAGTTCGATATCTGGAGATATGTCCTCGTCCTCGTTATTAACTTTGCTTGTATTTTTCTCCTGCAGTGTGAGTCTTTCTGCTTCACATTCAGGGGCTATTGCTGCCCATGCGTCTTCTCCGATGCGGCCCTCCTGTACATCATCCCATGCTTTCTCTAAATCATCTGCATCCCTCTCAAAGCGAGCTCTGTTTTCATTAATGATGTTCAATACGGATCTTTTTCCGATTTTTCCATTGAAAATGTAATGTTCAAAATTGAAGAATTCTTCAGGTTTGATTATTACAGTTCTGTGTGGTAGGTACAGTTGAAGCAATGTCAGGAAGTAATCATTTTCCTGCTTCAAGCGATTGAATCGGGGGTAGCGGATGACAGCTTGTTTTCCTTTCTTTCTTTCTTTTATGTACCCTAGTCCATTATTCAGTTCATAGTGCAATAGCTGTGCACCTTTTTTGGAAGAAGTTGGAGGTCTAGAGGCTGGATAGAGAGAGTAATATGAGCAGAACTCTGCCAAACATTGTTCATCAAATGGTTGTCCAATTGGTCGAGCGTAATATTTGTCAATGATGGAGGACATCCATATATTTTCACTGTTTCCTTTTCGTGATTTCAGTATGTTCAAAGGAAGACTCATCTTAATTGCATTGCTTCCTGTGGGAATGAATACAACTTCTCTTGAGCATTCTTTCAAATGCATGCTGCAAACTCTGAAAACAGCTTCCTGTGCAGACACTTCTCTGTTTTGGACGTAAACCTGAGCAATGTGTTTCATTGCAGTAGCCGCATCCTTGTTGCCCTCTCGTGCTTCTTTTTGTGCATTTCCTATAAGTTCGCCGACTTCGGCTTCTGCTTTGCTGATATATGATAGTATATAAGCTACACATGAGTAAGGGTCCATAACATATTGAATGTCCATGTTTGCATTCCATGCACGCAGTAAAGTTGGATTGTAATTGTTAACCCAACCATCTTCTACGTTTCTTTTGTAATATATCGTGTTTTTCTTCGTATTTGCAGACAGACTTTCCTTGAATTTGGCGTAAGTAATATTACAAGCAAGTAGAATGTCATCAAATGTTAAGTTAGATTCTGTTGAGTTGATTATTCTCCATATATCTTTAACAATTTGTTTTGGAGATCTCTCGGCACCAGATTTACATAGGTGTTCAATTTCCTGAAGTGTTGGCATGTTAGTGGTTTGATTTTTTTCTCTCTCCTTGTTTTCATTGTCTTCCTCTGTGACTTTTACAAGAAACGTTTTGCGTATTGGAGGCCTAGGGAAATTAAATCGACATGTCGTTGAGTTCTTCTTGCATGACTTTGTGTGTGTCTTACTGTGAACCTGTACAGCATTAACAATATCATGGAGTTCAGGATCGCTTTTCTCATTTGGCATGGAACATGATACATATTTATCAACAAAAGTACAGATTTCTTTCTCTGTGTTTTCGTTTAATTTAGGTGCATTCCTGACCCACAATAAACAATGGATATGTGGAGAGCCGCGCTGCTGAAACTCTGTTCGGTAGAAGAAATCCACTACGTCTCCGACTGGTTGTGAAGGGGACATAATTAAGTCTGTGAAAAGTCTTTGCACACGGTTATTAAATAATCGGGCACACATCACAGGGTTTTCCCTTATAAGGTGGCATTTTTCTGTCCATTCTATATCTCCAGGTGATCTTGGGTCTTCCGGGTCTTTTAATGCATTGATTGTTTCATCCCATCTAGTTTCACCAGCGGAAAACGTTATAAACCATGTCGGGATTCCTAACTGCCGAATCATGGCGTATAGATCTTTCATTGTTCTTTGCCAATATGGAGGCGATCCGCGTACTGGTTGTAAGAAACGAAAACCAGCATCTGATTTAAGAATTTTCTGTAAATCATTAGCATTAGTAAGCATTGACGCCGTTACTTTACCTCCATCATTTGTATTTCCTTTCCCTTTCCGTAAGGCTATAGATATGTTTGATCGAATGTTTGACATTTCAATCATGAATTGAGCAAAGAAGATAAACTGATTATCTCTTGCGAATCTTTTGTCGGCGCAAAATAAGCGGGCATTGAAGTATTTTGTAGGGGACAGTTTTATAGGTCGATCTTCAAAGTATCCGAATTTGCCATCTGGATAAAGGTTTGGAAAAGCCATTGCATCCGCCCCTTTTTCCTGGAAGATACTTTGCGGTGTTTGATTTTCACCGGGCGCAATGCAAAAAACTTTGTTCTCTGTGTCTAGATACTCTTGTCCTATATCAACAGGCTGAGAACACGTTTCTACTGGTTGTGTGTGCATTGTCAAATTCTCCTGTTCTGAACTTTCATTTTCTTCATCCGAAGAATTTTCTTGTTCGTCTACTTTAACTAAATCTGAATCGGTTTCTGGGTCAAACCAACTGTCACTGAGTGCTATATTTGAATACCATGGGTTATTTCTTTTCAGGAACTCTATTGCTTCTTTTACCTTTTCTGGTCTAACCCATTCATACTGGTAATGTCCTTTGTATGACAGCTTCCTTTTAAGTTTAACTTTGACCATCTGAGCCTCATTAATAGTTCTAGGCAGAGAAGTCGTGATACTGCTGATGTTTGACGGGACGTTTACAACTTGTCCTTTGACACCTTTTTGTCCACCCTTTGGAAGTGAGAGGAGTTTCATGAAAGGAATTCGAAGAGCAACAAGTTGTCTTTCGAGGTGGTTTAACATTTTTAGCTCGTCAGGCACGATAGTAAGCTGTAATCCATTTTCGAGAGCTTGCGGTGGCATGTTACCTGCACACAAATGTCTGTCACATGTTTGGCAGATCCATTCCTTCGACTCGAAAGTATACTTCCCACTTAGACATCTTGTAGCATTACTTGAGTACTTGCCCTTTAAATACTTGGAGCGGTTGCAGATCTTTACTTGAGATTTGTAAAGTGTCCTTGCACACACGGTACACGGATATGATGGAATTTTCTTGATGTTCTTAATGAATGTTTGCAATGCAACATGAAGATTTTTGCGTCTTCGATTCACGGCTTCTTTTTTCTTTATTGGAATTGCGGGATTCTTGTGATATTGTTGGAACAGGAGCATTTTCAGTTTATGGCGAAATAAAGAATTGGATGCATACCGTTTTATTGATGACGCTTTTACATTTTGCCTAAAGATGGTATTAGATCTGTACTTCTTGAGTGAGTAGTAAAGAACACATTTCTTGAAGTTCAAATTTTCGCTGTATTTTTTCTTAGATGCCGATTTAACATGCTGCCGAAATTCTTCATTTTCTTTGTATTTCTGTTTAGAAGCTGCTTTTGTACGCTCTTGAAAAATTAGGTTCTCTTTGTAAAGCTGCCTTTAACCGCTGTTGAAACTTAATGTTCTCTTTGTATTTCTGCTTCGAAGCTGCCTTTAACCGCTGTTGAAACTTAATGTTCTCTTTGTATTTCTGCGTCGAAGCTGCCTTTAACCGCTGTTGAAACTTAATGTTCTCTTTGTATTTCTGCTTGCCTTTAACCGAAACTTAATGTTCTCTTTGCTGCTTTTTAACCGCTGTTGAAACTTAATGTTCTTTTTGTATTTCTGCTTCGAAGCTGCTTTTCTTCGCTGTTGAAACTGTTTGTCCTCTTTATATTTCTCTTTAGAAGCTGCATTTTTACGCTGTTGAAACATTTTATCTTCTTTGTATTTCTTCCTAAATCTTTCTTTTTTACGCCGTTGCAGTCCTTGGTCTGAAGAATATTTCATTTTTTTCTTCTTCCTATTCTCTTCCTTGTTTTTAGCATACATTTCTTTTTTCTTGAGGGCCGTTGGATTTTCTTTTTGAACACTAAGAACAACATCATAGTGATTCAAATTTCGATGGTAAAGATATATTCCATCTGTTACATCGGATTGTGAAGGACTGTGTTTCATCCATTTCCAATGCGGTCCATATTTGGAATACACATATATATCAACTTTAAGCATATCAGCAGCAGTGAATATTTCTGTTTCAGTCGCCCATATTCTTTCGCATCGCATTGATGTATTTGATAAATATGCTTCTGCATTTCTAAAGTACTTGTTTGGAAGAGCGTTGCTTAATTCATCCTGATGCGAAAGGAGATGATTGCAAATATGTGATCTGACTTGAGAATGGTATTTTTCTGTACCAGTTATTATATATGACAAGGCACTAAAAAAACAGTTTCCATCAGGTTTTGTTTCGTGTAGCAATGCTGGATATCCTAAGTCTGTACATGGTTTCTCATTTTCAAACGAACAGTTTATGTTGTTTAGTTTAAACTTTTGTGCAGTTTGTAATCTCCAAGGTTCACTGACTGGATTATATATCAAGTAGGGTCTTATTTCATCTCGCTTTAATCGTTTTCTTCTTTTGTCTTTATTTCTTTTTCTCCGACTTGAAAGGGATCGTTTTCGCTTGACCATAACTGTACTTTCATTGCCCGTGATTAGCTTGATTTAGGCCTGAAAAGATAGTTTTATTGTATTTTCACAGTCTATGATAGGAGGTATATTAGTACATACTTTTATACCTCCTTGGGAGCTCTTTATAAATTTCCTAAAATTTGGAATGTAGAGAATTAATTCAGAATATTTTTTTAATTTGTAAAAAAGAATTGCATGATTTGTGAATTCACAGAGAGCTCCTGTTAATTTAACAATCTATATTCATATGTGTACAGATACAAACAATACAACATAACAAGTATATGGCTGTCTGCCGCCACACATTGACTATTTTCAACCTTTAATCTAAGTTTTGATTAATAAATATATATTTAATTTCTTTGAAGGCATTCTAGTGAAGGTGTGACGCCCAGCACCGCGACGAGGACGCCAGCCATTTTCAAGCCATGTGTTTTCGTCTATTTATGTCATCATTGTTTTTTTTTTAATTTAGAGTGATTTTTCAGTTCAATTTTTTGTTAAATCTAAATTTCGAAAATTTCTTTGTAATTAACCCACATGGCTTGAAGGTGCCATATTTTTTTTTATTATCATGACAATGAATGTTCAAATACAGTATCAGTTGGCAAGAAAAAGGTGTTTGCATTGTAAAAGACATTGCATATTTGTGATACAAGTAAATCAGTCATTATCATGGATACTAACATAGATGAGTTGTTATTAATTACAAAACTTGATATTATCTGCAAAAACAAATATAACTCTACTGTACAAACTTCGTCAGTTTTTTTCTCCAAAGATTATTGAGCAATGTACAAAATCATAAAGTAACAGTAATAAGTCATTAGAAACAGGTATAGTTATCAGGCATCTCAAAATCAACTGTGATCACTTTTTTTTCTTGCACTAACAGAGCACTGTTGTCACTATCCATTATTCAGTTCGATTAAAGTTTATGTACAAGACTTCCCCCTTTGAATAGACATGTTTTCTCCTTTTTTTTAGTTTTGCAATTTTTTCTCGAGAGTCGATCAAATGCATGTCTTTACATCTTTGAATCGTCTTTTGCAGTTTCCATTTGTGTCACTACTGGAGTATTAATATCAACAACTCCTTTTGAATTCAAAGCCTGACTGCTCTCAACCTCCTCTGTAACCCCGGTAGCACTAATGTCAACATCCTCAATCCAGCTTGTATCAAGTTCACTTTCTAATTCTCGACACTTTTCCTTGAGATCTGCTGAATTACTTTCAAGTTTTCTATTTTTTTCTTTCAGTTTTTGTATTTCCCTTTCAGACTCATGTAATTTTCTTTTTAGGATGGCCTCTTCTTTTTTAGTGGCAGAAAGCTTTAGTTCTATTTCATGGTGATGTTCTCTAATGACTTTCACATCCTGCTGAACTTGACTCGTTATAGAATCGACAAGTTTTAGGTGCTCCTCCGATAACTTGTCTTCTTGGCGTATTTTGAAACAAAGACCAACCAACTGCAGAAGTGACGCATCAATTGAGTTCATGTTCTGAAAAGAACATCCATATGCTATTTTTTTTTCAATTTATTATGTAGAAATGCATCCACAATAATACTAATATGTATTCAAATGAATACTGTCTATTTTTCTTCATGATGACCATAATATAAGTAGTACTTGCTTTAACAGCACTAGGTTTTTTTTAACCAAACAAGGTACATGTATATGGCTATTTGCCACCACACATTGACTTTTAAGCCATATCAATCTCTTTCCTTAAAAAATTTTCAGCTAAAAGATATTTTTTTCTGGCAGGCAGGTAAGTGAAGGTGTGGCGCCCGGCACCGCGACGGGGACGCTAGCCTTTTTTCAAGCCATGTGTATTTCCCAAATAGCTGTATTTCCTTCCCATTGATTTCTGATATATACTGTGCAGAAATTTGTTTGAGAGAAACGTTTATCATCTTTTAGATTTAATGGTTGATAAAGGCCTACCACATGGCTTGATGGTGCCATGTACCAATTTTTAGTTAATATTGGTCCTTTAAAGGACCATTTATGTACATGTAATTAATCTTAAAATTTGCGACCACATCTTTGAAGCCCAGGCCGCGTTTGGGCTCTTTTTATGCATATGTTATTAGCGATCACATTTTTAAAGCCCGGATCGCGGTCGAGCTTTTGTTTGTACATCTTTCGGGGTAATTTGCGACCACATCTTTAAAGCCCGGGCCGCGGTCGAGCTATTTTGCCTTTATAGTATTTTTGCTTTTTTGCATGTACTTTTTGATTGCGACCACAGATAAAGCCCGGGTCGCGGTCGAGCTCATGTTGCATGTATTTTTCTCTTGATAAAGCTTGCAATGACAATGCAATTTTTGCCTATATATCCGCCCCTCTGGTATCCGTGACCAATGTGTGCTCTTAACCAAGCACAGGCCCGTCCAGCTTGAGAGCTTAACTTACCAACAGTCAAACTCTCCCCAGGCGGACCCTCGCAAACACAATGTACTGCATGCGGCAGAGAAAGCTCCTTGGTACTTTCTCTGGATGAAAACAATCAGGAGCTCGAGGGGGGTTGAGCGTGCACTGAATGTCTTACCTGTGTGACTTGAACACAAGCGTTAATTGCCCGTTCTATTTACCAATTTCCTCTTTCCAACAGAGGATAGCATGTCAAATGATAGACCATACGTCTTCGTGATCCAGTTCTTCTAAATGCCGTAAGTCGACTTGTCGACCATAATTGCCTTAGCAGGAGTTCGTTACTCGAATCACCTGCTCCATACTATAGGAAATGGCGTCTGGGACATACCGACGTAACGATTTTACAGCCTAGTAAGAGGGGAAATGCAACCCCTTGCCCGGTTGAGATTAGTGTCAAAGTTAAGTTAAGAGCATTAATGTCCCTTGAACCTTTGCCTCCTATCCTGGTCAGTTTGGAGGTTGGAGTTTTTCATATAAGTAACTGGCACATATGTGGGCGTAAATTTTACCCGCCCAAGGCAGGTCTCAAACCCAGTCTGTCACAGTCTAGAGTTAAGAATCCAGCGCGTTACCGACTGCGCCACGCTTTTACCCTTCCCCAGTTCAAATTGATGTCAAACTTTTGAACACCTGTTTCCTGGGTAGTTTAGAGTATGTGATATATTACATTCTTAATGGGAAAAGCAACTGGCGAATGTTTTGTCGAAAAATTACTAGCCCACAGCGGGACTCGAACCCAGTCTATGTCAGACAAGAGTTTAAAGTCCAACGCGCTACTGACTGCGCCACGCTGTCCTTCTTTCATTGCGGTTAAAAAATAGGCGTTTATAACAGTTTATATAAATGATCAAAGATTTTGTTTATTTCTATTTTAAAGTAATATTGTGTGATAATAGATTATTTATAAGATTTGCAATTAATAATATAAGACGTGAACTCCTTTTTTTTTTTACAGTATTTACATTTCACAAGTGGATATTTCTTAGATTTCTTAAATGGTTATTTTTAGAATATCGTGCATTGGGTTTTAGAATAGCTATCAAAATAATATAAAACCAGAGTCCCGATTAACATCCCACTTGTGTTCTTTTTTATTTAGCCTGTGACAATATTAAATGTGTCAACTGAAAGTTTTCTCTATAGAAATGTCTGTATAGGCCTATATGCATTATGTTTATAAATAAATTCAACAAGGGCAAATGTTTATTTATAGTTGAAAGTTAATTTAAGGAAACGGATTAATATAAGTTAATACAACTTGTTTCCGAATCCTGTATGTATTATCTACTGGGTATATATGATGTCTAATTTAAATGAAATAATGTTAACTATAATTTGTACTTTAAAATAAAAAAAAACAACAACAATTTGTTAAATTTGTATTTGCGTCTAAATATTATTTGGGTATGTCATATTTATTTTGTTGGATTATAATGATTGTACTAGATAAAATAATAACAGGCCCCTGAAAACACTGAAGTGTGAGTAGATTCTATATAAAAAACTGGACGGTCCGGTTTGACAGATGAGAAAGGGTGTGTGCACTAATGGAGTATGCGAAAGGCAAATCTTTGGATAAATATTGCTAAACTTTTATAAATTTTGTTTTACATATCGTATGTTCCATTCAACTTGATCAAGCTTGTACTGTCGGCATCTCTCTCTCATGTTTTAGCTCTCTCATATAATTTTAGCTTTTTTCTCTTTCTTTACAATTTTGTGAAAAATATTTTTTTTTCAATTATTTTTTCCCATCATATAGTATTTATTTTCTAAAATTTAGCGGAAGACAGTACAAGTTTGCTGGGGGTTTAGTGTACCTACTAGGCCTTCTGGAAGCGTGTGCAATTCCGCGATTGATCACATATATTTGGAATTGTACTTGAAGTAGAGAAATATGGCGGACACCACTGGTATAATAGGTTTATGACTTTGCACGATAGCTTTAAGGCTCCTTGCTGCCTTTTGTTTCACCTGTGTCCTGATCATGTCCTCCCGTAGCATGTCTCGAACCCCGTTCTGTCTTAAAATTCAGCGCCTTACTGACTGTGCTCCTTGTCTGTTTGTCAAGACCATTTTGTCGAAAAATCTACCGGCCACACAGGGACTCGAACCTGAGCTGTCTTACACTCCAACTTAAAGTCCTGCGCGTTACCGACTGAGCCACGCGGTCTTTATGTAAATGGTAGTAAATAGATAGACGTTTATAACAGTTTATGTATTTGATCAATGACTGTTTATTTCTATTAAAAGAAAGGTTGTATGAAAATAGATGATATAAAAACGCAATTTATAATTTTTTTTTAATCATAATGTATTAAAGCTTGAATTTTTTTTTATGACAGCATTTACATATCACAAGTGGATAATTATTATTCTTAGATTTCTTAAATGGTTATATTTAGAATATCGGGAATCGGATTTTAACATAGCCTATTAAAATAAAATAAACCAATTCAAACCAGAGTCCCGATTTGCAGAAGTAAAAATAGTTGACCATGCCTAACAGACGATTGCAAGGTATACTTTATTTACTGTTGTTTTGAAAAACAGCTAGGAAATTTTACCTGAAAAAGGGGTTTATAAGCAAATCCAGGGGCTTACAAGTACTTTTGAAATTTCATCGTATAAGCTTTTATTAGAAAGTATTCAAGATTTAAGAATATAAATGATAGTAAACTGTGGGTATTCATGCTATGATTTTGAATACACTATCTAAAAATAGGTCTTACGATAATTTTTCACAATATTTGTTCATACAACAAAAAGTGTAAAAAAAAAATATACACCTTAACATACCACTTGTGTTCTCTTTCATTTAGCCTTTGACAATATTACATGTGTCAACTGAAAGTTCTCCACTATAGAATTGCCTGTATAGGCCTATATGCATAGGTTTATAAATGCGAAAAAAAGGGAAAGCGCCATTCAACAAGTGCAAATGTTTATTTATAGGTAAAAGTTAATTTAAGGAAACGGATTAATATACGTTGTTACAACTTGTTTACGAATCCTCAGGCTATTATCTGTGTATATATAATGTTTAATTTAAATGAAATAAAGTTAACTAAAGGGAAAGCTAGAAAAAATATTAATATTTATTTTGTCGGATTAAATGATTGTTCAAATGCATTTTGTTATTCTTTAAAAAATTGCAATCGTGTACATGTAATATTTAATATCCTCAATAAAAGATGATCAATGAAATATGTTATGCTCTCTCTCTCTCTATTTCTCTCTCTCTCTCTTTTGCACAACTGACTATTATTATAAAAAACAGCAGCTAACAAGGGCATCACACGTACCATGGTTCACCATGTAGTTATGTTACATGCTAGCCAGCATACTACAGAGGGTGATTAAGGATCAAAGGGTACATATACTAAAAAAGCAACTTTAATTCATATCATCCAGCTAGCAAGGGTACCATAGCACACGTGGCAAGGAGATGATTATCATTACGTCGGGGGTTCGAAAACGTACCACTGTGAAAACAGTGTAAACTTAGGATCAAAGCACTGTACATCTTAAATATAAATGTTACCGCTATATCAAGTACATTGATCATATCGCCTGATGTAAGTACATGCATGAGCATGTTGACTATGCCATCTTGTCTACATTTATAATTGCTTTTCATACTTGTATATTCAGTTTCGTAAAGAAAACCCAAAGATATGGCTACATTTAATAGCTAGTTAATGGTCCTTTTATGTATAGCACGTGCGCGCATGCATGTGTTCCAAATATCGTTGTCTTGTCTACATTTCTACAATATTTCAAATATCAAAGCATTACATAACGTCCTTGCATTACATTTTGATAGTACATGTAGTATAATTGGGTATCCGTCATACCTATTTATATTCTAAATTTCATCCCGTTTTGTTGATAACCAAGAAAAGTATAGGCATTTAAAGTTTCAGCCAGTCAGATTACAGCACACGTGGGTGTACGTGCTTTCATGATAATTCTTATCTATCATGCTGTAGATCTTTATAATGTATGACTATGTTAAAATTTCAAAGGATTATGATGAAAAACAAGAAAGACATTGAGACTTTAGTTTCAGTCAATCAGAGCGAAGCACACGTTCATGCGAATGAGATCTTGCTATACTGACCATGTCATCTTGTCTATACTAATATATCCATACATTATGAACTGCAAAAATTTAATCCAGAAATAGAAAAGTTAAGGCTATATCCATAATATTGGTCATTTCACGTGTTGCACGTGTATGCACGTGCATGATGACCATACCTCCTTGTAGAAGTTCAATATATCTATCTACGTTCCAAATCCCATCCTGTTTGGTTGAAAAGCAAGGGAGATATACCTATTAAAAGTTTAAGCCAATCAGATTGCAGCGCACGTGCATGCACGTGTTTTCATGATAATTGCTATATATCATGTTGTAAGATATTTTAATGCATGGCTATGTTCAAAATTTCATAGGATTTCGTCGAAAAACAAGAAAGATATAAAGACTTAAGTTTCAGCCAATCAGAGCGAAGCGCACGTGCATGCGCGTGAGATCTTGCTATTTTGACCATGTCATATTGTCTATGCCATTAACACATCCTTATATTATGAGTTTCAAAGCATTTCATCAAAAATGTAAAAAGTTACGCCTATATCAATTAAATCGGTCATTTTACGTGTTGCACGTGCGCGCTCTTGCAAGCACGTGCACGCAAAATGACCTTTGTTCGGCAAATCTACATAACATGTCTACTGACCCTAAAAACATTTTACCTTAGTCGGATGTGTAGTTTACAAGATCACTCGAGGACAAAATTTTCCCAGGAATAATAATAATAATAATAATAATAACTAGTGCTAATTGTAACGGGGACCGTTACAGATGTTCCCCAAACGCTCCCCAACTCCCTTTTGGTGCCATATTCCCTGTAATCTCTATTAAATAAGAAATACTTAATGGAATTTAAACTTATCAAGGTCTTCCCAGAAGAATACAAAATATATTTAAATTTAAGCATTGTACGTTTGTTCATGTGCGTAACGGCCATATTATCTTGTCTACTCTATCTATATATTTTAATATACTTGATATCAAAGATGTTATCCAAAAGTATTAAAAAATACATTCATTCGAGTGTATTTTTAATTTTACTCATTTCACGTGCACGCACGTGCAAGCAAGTGCATGATGAACACACCTACTTGTAGGAGTCCCTTATATTTATCTATGTTCTAAATCCCATCCTGTTTGGTTAAAAAACAAGGGAGTTATAGCCATTTGAAGTTTCAGCCAATCAGATTGCAGCACACATGCATGCGCGTGATTTCATGAATTTTTTATCTTAATCGTATTGAAGGATATCTTAATGAATGACTATATTTAAAATTCCAAACATTTCGTCAAAAAACAAAATAAATATAGCCATTTAAAGTTTCAGCCAATCAAATTGCAGCACACGTGCATGCGCGTGATTTAATGATTTTCTTTCTATATCGTATTGTAGGATATCCTACTGCATGACTATGTTTTAAATTTCAAAGCATTTCGTCAAAAAACAAAGTAGATATAGCCATTTAAAGTTTCAGCCAATCAGATTGCAGCACGCACGCATGCGCATGCTTTCATGAAAATTTTTTATATCATGCTGTAGATCTTCATAATTTTAGACTTTGTTCAAAATTTCAAAAGATTATTACAAGAAACATGAAAAATATTGAGACTTTAGTTTCAGCCAATCAGAGCGAAGCGCACGTGCATGCACGTGAGATCTTGCTATTTTGACCATGTCATCATGTCTATACTACTAATATATCCTTATATTATGAGTTTCAAAGCATTTCATCAAGAAATAGAAAAGTTGCGGCTATATCTATTATATTAGTCATTTCACGTGCTGCACGTGCGCGCTCTTGCAAGCACGTGCGCGAGAAACATGTCATTATGCATATACAACTAATATATACTTATATTATGAGTTTCAAAGCATATAGTCAAAAAATAGAAAAGTTACGGCTATATCTATTATACTGGTCATTTCACGTGTTGCACGTGCACGCTCTTGCAAGCACGTGCGCGGAAAATGACCTTGATTCCGCAAATCTACATAACATGTCTACTAACCCTAAAAAGGTTTTACCTACTTCGGATGAACAGTTTACAAGATCACTCGCGGACAAAAAAGTACCCAGGAAGAAGAAGAAAAATAATAATAATAAAAAACCGAGTAAAAACAATATGTTCCCCAACTTCGTTTGGGGAACATAATAATAATAAGAAACAGAGTAAAAACAATATGTTCCCCAACTTCGTTTGGGGAACATAAATATATCATGATACCTTTTAAGAATACAATTTTACGAACAGTATTCAACTGAGTATTACTTTACCTCTTTTACATTGCTCCAAAATGTTTGGTAGTGTAGTTATTTGGACACAAAGAACAGTTAATATTGCTTCCACTGATGTTTTTGAAAAAAACCAAGTTTACAGGGGTAACATTTTTCTGTTTTTGCGTCATATTCTTTTCCTGTCGAACACAGTTCTACAAACACAACCAGATTTTCATTAACAGATTTTACAACTTTACTAATAAAGTTGATAATAATGAACATTAACTTTTTAAAAAATATTCTCTATTCCTTTCGTCCAGGCAGTGCATCAATGTTAGAAATAAGTTTAACTATCGGTAAATATCATTAACTCAACCAAGTCCGGGTTGTGACTTGAACAAAATTGATTCCACACTTTATAAGGAATCTTGCAAATGATTAAATTAATGTCCTGCCTACGAATCTTTTTCTTGAATAAAAGCTACTAGGGCAAAAAGAAATGGTAAGAAACAGGGAGACAGACAGACAGACAAAAGACGAACCCTGATAGGCAAATCTCATTAAGTGAAAATAAACTATTGTTTCTGTCAAATACTTAGTACATTCTTATGATAGAGGCTGAGTCATGGAAACTAGCACATACCAATACATCTGTCTGCTCCTTTTGAAAGAGTTGTCGTTCCAGGATGACATTTTGTACAATTCCACCTTAAATTCTTCTCGAGAGTTATAATTTTACTTAATGTACTTTTGAAAAAACCAATTTCGCATTCAGTGCAATCATAATCTTTATAGTACATTCCCTCCTTACAGTGAGCTGGAATGAAAATTACTTTTATCAATATGTCCTTTCTCTTGTGAATATTTTGCATATTTCCTTTTAATTGATGCATTTTTTTTTCTAGGAAATCCTAAACTTTTTGATGTTAAGTAGGAATGATTAAAAAGGGTGGGGGAGCAATATCCAGCTCAACCTTGAAATGGTGATTTTTAATACACAAATACTGAACATCTCATGTACAAATGTAAACTCTGTGAAAATATATGGAAAAAAGTTTATTTTGGGGTTTTAAAATCACATGGAAAATACTTATACAGGGTTTTTACAATGAAATCAATTCAAAACAACAATATTTAATAATCTATTGTCGTTTATTTGTTTTCACATCTATAAATATAAAATGAAATGTAGATATGAAAAAGAAAACATGTATGTAGAAGTCTTTCAAAATAAGATTAAAAATGTCGTTGTCTACAAAATTTAATTCTAAAGAAGGCACATGTAAGTAATGATAATTTATATCTAGAAGTAGGCAATTACTTGTGATTTTGATGTTCAAATCGATATGCAATGTATGTATTATGCTTTTGTGTACAATGAACTATTTATGTACCATGTTTTAATAAGGTTTTAATATCAGGAAGCTCAAAATTTAATGCACTCGACGAAATGTAACAATTTCAGCCTACAGTATCACATTGTCTCTTAACACCTAATTCAGTTATGCCGACATTCCGCTTTTCTATCAACTACGATTGTTTATTTTTATTTTTATTTTAAAATTATGCATTCATTTTGTTTGCAGTGAAAGAAATTAATTTTTTTTCACTTGAAAGTTTCTTCACTCCCCTCCTTTTCTTTTTTGAAATCATTCTAAATTTTTGACATCCTTTTGGTTTGTAAATTAAAAGTTGAAATGTAATAGTTAATAGCATTGAATCTACCTAAGATAACACTAGAAAAAATTGGTAATTGAAACATACAACTTTTGTAATGTTTCAGTATCAGAATTAAAATAAATTAGATGTGTTTAATAAATACCGACGTCCCCAGGTGTTAGTCAAACTCTAAGATCGAGAGATTAAATATGTTGGTACCCAAAGAAACTTCTTATTTTAAGAAATATTATTTCACAAAAAATATACCGTTGAAATATAAAGGCTGTAGCTCCAACCATTCCAAGTTATGATCATGGTTAAAGTTTTTCCTCAAAAGTAAGTCACAAAGTTTAGGGCTAAAGGTCAACACGTTTGAATCACACATGTGGACATTTTTTATTATAAATATATATCCGTAAATTTGAAAGCCCTAGCACCGACCATTCCAAACTAATCGCCAAGATTAAAGCTTGGCAAAATTGTACAAAAATGGTCAAATATGATGTCAGTTTAGTGCGGTTTGGTGTAGGGGTATGTCTCCTGCTTCGTACGTGAGAGGTCCCGGATTCGAAACCCGGACGATCCATTTTCTTTTTTTTTCCCCAAATACTTTTTTTACTTTATGATAGTATTTAGCATGTGAAATGAAAAAAATATGAGGTCTGGCTTGTACAAACTCATAAAATCATCATAACAGTGTGAAAATATTTCATAAAAAAGAATCTTCTATACACATAATAAAGAATAAGCAATCAAATCTTTATATACGTATATATTGGCATAGTTTATTTAAATTCCAAACTTACAATTTATCAATAGTGTAATACTTTTAGTACTTACTAATATCGCTTTTATGGTTCATTTATAAAATATACAATCCGATAAAAACATTTTATTTGACTGGCCAGAAATGTAGAGTGATATTTTCTTGAAATCGATATTGGTGAGCACTAGAAGCAATGAGCTGTTGATAAATTCAGATTTCGGCATTTTGTTCGGTTTGCAAGTATCGAAAATCAACTCCGGTTGGAGAGAAGACAAAATTTCCAGTTTTCGTTATGGTTCCAGTTAAAATATAAAAATCAGGAAAAAATCATAGAAAACTTGAGTTATTTAGTTTACTGATAATTTACCTATTTATATATTTTTATAGGATAAATTCAATCTGATAGTATCCTTCGGATGAGAACGTATAAAAAGA
Source organism: Saccostrea cuccullata (assembly GCF_032062105.1). NCBI lineage: Eukaryota > Metazoa > Mollusca > Bivalvia > Ostreida > Ostreidae > Saccostrea > Saccostrea cuccullata. The sequence goes on along the minus strand of NW_026931283.1, from coordinate 19,829 downwards.
AATCCAGTGTCGCAGAATACGTTGGCACAAAAGAGGTTCCTTACTGCTGACTGGCCGCGAATGCCGAGAATAGGAGAATAGGACAAAGCGATTGTCCTTCTATATAATTAAAACCCTCGAGAGGACATTAAACAACAAACTTCAATCTGATAGCATTTTATAATGCTTGTACGAGGGCTGATCCAAAAGTAATGTCTGTGTCCATATCTTTTATATTTGGCGTCATATTATCAAATACAATATACGAAAAGAGGCACAAATATAAATCTAATTAACGCTGAAATTTTAATTAATAATGTTTATTTGAATTTATTTTAAAACATAAAGCATAGGGGGTGTCGCCGCGTAAATTGGAACGTCACGTTTTAAAGTGTATTTTTTCTTAGAATGAAAAAGACAAACACATTAAAAAGATTTTAAAAAGGCATCTAATCTCCGAATTTTTAAAAGACACAACAATCTCATTTTTTAGTCTTTAGTTGAAAATTAAATGATGGCATTGGTATATTTGTGATCATAAACATTGTTGTTTTACTCTGTTGAATACGCAAGTTTCGAGATTATCTCCCTTGGTGCGCTCTTTCGTTGGGGAGGGGAGTTGCGTTGCCGCGTAAACAAACAGGTGGGACAAATATTTGATATTGGATACATTGTATCATCGATATACTGGTTTATCATAACGACATGATTGTCGGGATGCACTCTACATTTCGAGAATAACCGAATTAATTTAAAGACGTCATTTTTTAAAGCAAAAAAATCATAACAAAAAAGAAAATGTCGGTTGATGTAAAACTTTTCAGACGAGGGAAGATATTTGGACCTCTAATAAAAACGGTACACATGCATCTGAACATTGTACGTATGCGATCTAAATGACACGTTGATTCTCTTCCATATTATAACTTCAAAAAACCCACAAACTTTTTGTTTGTACAATCAAGAAAATCAGTTACTTTTTATTAAGACTATGACATTTATTTCGTTTTCAAGTACCTATAATTTAAAGTAGATTTGTAAATATGCATAGTTGAACTTGATAAAATCATCAAATGCATCACTGCTTAATATCATTATCTTTTTACAACATTTAATAAATTTTAAAAGCCAGAAATATCGTTCATTTATTTATGCACGTTTGTATACAGAAACAACCTGTCCCACCTCCCTGCCGAAATGGATACTTTTTGCGTCTCTATCATAGGAGAGTTACAATCTCGAAACTGGCGTATTGAACAAAGGGATTGTCGAAATGGGAAAAAATGGCTCTACGAGTTGTAATGCATTTTTTTGCTTCAAAGTATGGAAATCATCACAAGCGACATTTACTTTATTTAATCAGACTAACAGAAAAAAGAATGTGAATAAGAGATATGATTGCGCCCATGTGAAAAGGGTCCTTATGGCAATTTTTATGCATTTTGAGTTTTTCACGGATTCTGATAGATTAAGGTTAGAAGTTGTCAAATATGAATTTTTATGGTCCTACGTATACTCTAAGTAGGTTTTTTCTTCATTTTTATCAAATATACTTTAACAGGTTAATAATGACGTCATGTTTTTCAACAACGTCAAACGTTTTCAGAGTGAACGTTAAATGATTGTCTGTTGTAATTTTACTACGGTGATTAAAAGTTGTATAATATTTGATATTTTTCCATGCACATTATTTTTATCTCATTGTCTCTTTTAATTATTAATAATTTTTTAATAGTTATATGTATTATGGTATTATGGATTCATCAGTGGTGTATAGTATTATGAGTGAGTGCTTGTTTTACATTTCACTTTTCTATGACACCAGGGAGAAACCTGAACAGCGGGCAACATCCATTCTTTTTTCTTTTTTTTTTTGAAACAATTATTTTCTCAAACAAATTATTTACTTGTAATCCATGCAAGAGTCATTTGATAAGCCTGTAGAATTCATTTGAAAATTATCTTAATTTAAACATTGCTCTCGATAGATTAAGATTTCAGCATAAACGATATATCTTTAGTTACCGTATATGTGAAAATTAATTTTTTTTAAAAATTACAACATTACGCTACCTAAATGCTACTGCGAAGTGAAAATTTATTTGATTGTTCTTTCTTTCTAAATTTTATATAAAGACAGAAAAATTGTGAAGTTGGTACATGTAACATGTAATTACGATACACAACAGACAGTAAATAAAAAGGAAATTCGGTTGATTCACTACATCTATAAGGTTGTCTGTCTGCATTGGGTCAATAATGACACTGCTTTTTTGAAAATATAAAGGATACACGAAATATTTTTCAGTCTAGCAGTAAAAATATTTTAATATTAACCAATTAAAAGGTGGAAATTTTACAAACAAATGAATGAGTTATAATCCGCAATCATTTACACAATAGATAAACCCAGGATTAACATTTGTAGGATTATGTGTATGTTGGTGAAGGGGGGGGGGGTAAAAATCTAAGTGGCAGAAACTTACAATTCTTGTGAACACGAGTTAAAATAAATAAAATTTTTTTTTTACTTCAAAAGTTTTAGGTGCACCCAGTATACCATTAACCCTACAACTTGCAGATTCACTTTTTTATTTAAGTTTGAAATAATGCTGCTATTATTCTTCATTTTATATTTGTACCTTTACTATTACACTATATGCAGAAAAATTCCCATATTACTTGATCACTTGATCATTTTTAACTGAGCATTGCCATTTTCAAAATCGCACAGCGATCATAAACACTATGAGCCTGGAACTGAATTGCTATGAATTCAGTATTGTTAATCATGTATATATAATGATACCCTAAAATAAAAAAAATCTTATTTTATTTTATGAAATGGATAGTTTTAGAAGCACACCCATAGAATAAAATTAAAGATGCCATTTACGGTTTATATGTATAGCTTTTGTTGGGGTAGGGGTGGGTTAAAGATTAATAACATGTAATTGTTTATGCCTAAATATACAGTCAGTTCAATATAACTGTTTTGCATAATATATTTCCTGACAATTGTCTGTGAACTGGCTGAGCTTTGAAATGTCAGATTTTTGTAGGGATGTAAACATCTTAGAAAATCATCATATTATTTAGGACCTAATTACAAAAAAAAATCCCCTTCATTCCAATGTTGTTTTCTAATTTTATTCTATAAAGTGAGTTTAAAAGAGTATGAATTCCATTCTGGTCCCGTGCCCAGGGACGTAGCAAGTAGCAAAAAGGGGCGGGGGGGGGGGGGGGGGGGGGCCTGGCCCTTCACTTTTTTCCCCAACCTTACTTATACTATAGGAATTTATCATTGAAAGTCTGGTTCCCCCCCCCCCCCCACTATTAGTTATGTTATGTACAGATCTAGAAAACGTAGTATAAAAATTGGTACTGAAAAAAAGTTGACCTCTAACTAGGATTTTCGACTTTGTGCAACATTAACCTTTTGTTTTTGCTTGTCAACTTTTTCAGGGGAAGTAAAAAAAAAATCTCTGGCTGCCCCCCCCCCCCCACTTTCAAAAACGATGCTACGTGCCTGGTGCCAGAAGCTTGGATATGCTAAGCCTTGTAAAGCCTACATGTTACGGAAATATGTATGGACACCCCCACCCCCATCTCCTGCACTGCAGCCAAAATAAAACAAAATGCAAGCATATTGTTGCTTTTTTATGTCATGTATTCTCAGCATTGAATTTTATTTTCTGTTAGCATTTACATGTAGAAATAAAACCCGACCCTGAACTTATAAAGATTTTTTTATCAACCAAAACAAAAAAATAATTTTTGAGCATATTTAATAATATTTATCCATACTTTGATGGCAGGTTAAACAATATATTATTCCACACTGATAACTGCAATGAGATTATAAGTTCAGTGATGATTGAGTTTTTAGCATGATAATTGATCTGTTAAGAGACATTCAATGTTCATCGAGCTTTTATGAAAAACAAAGTTCGGCATGGCTTAAAGAATAAATTTGCAGATAATGCTTAAAACATTTGAACCCCGTATGAAAAAAAAACAACAACACGTAAGTATCAAAGAGTTACATGTATATTAAACTTGGAGATCTTGAAAATAAATAGCTATACATGTATATATATAGTCGATTGTTGAAATCAGAGTTATCTCTCCTATTTTTATTTATAGAAAATACAAATAGTTCTTACACATTCTTGCTAGATTTGTAAAAAAAAAAAAACGTGGAAGATTATGTTCAGTTTCAACATTTGTACAAACAATTTAACAACAGTTTAAGCAATATGCACCGATGAATCAATGTTTACATGTGATCGACGCGATCGCGATGTGTATTGAGAGTGGTGGAGCGGATCTCAAAGAACTCTGAAGTAGGAAGACAATTTTCCTTTGCAATATTTTTTACGATATACCCTGTCTAAGATGTATTCTAAAAATGGTATAGATATGTAAATAAAATTTATCTAGAGTATAAACGTTCAATATGCTGTCAGAAAACACCTTGTCTACAGCTTCTATACATTTAATTACACATGTAGGAAAACTATTGGTATTATAGAGACGTATTTAATTAATAATGTTTGTTAAGAAACCAGTTCTAAATGTTTTTATTTATATCTATTAAAGTCAGTGGATTAGGAGATTCAGATATTGATTAAATTAATTTATACATGAAAATAAATTCCACATGTTGGAAACAGCGATAAAAACTCTGGATGCGTCAAACGTCAAAACACGTGGATAAAAAAAAATCTGCGTCGAAGTTCACCGTCAGTCTGCAACGTCACATCTTTATGACGTAATTTCTCTGTTTTAGCAAAAATGCCATAAGGACCCTTTTGTCATGGGCGCAATCATATCTTAATAGATGGTTTCAGCAATTTTGGGCGGGTGAATGCTCACTGAATGATCCGCAGAGGACAAGAAGACGGAAAGATAGGAGATTGGACGGATTAAACGTTCAATGGTGTCTGACGTTGTCGAAAAAAGACAGTCGTATAGAGTGACAAGTGAATTTTTAAGTTTATCTTGTGCTACTGCTCTAAAATTTTTTACAGAGGGCTTAATTATGAAAAGAGTGAGTGCATAATTGTACCACAAATTCTTAAAGAAAGTAGAATTGGGGAAAGTGTTTGCGAATCACAAATATCTTTTAATGAAACGAAGGGGAAACGCTTAAAAGTATGACGGTGCGTATCCGTCATATGACGTTATATGTAGGTGCGGCGACTACCATAAACGCACATTGTTTAAAATCCGATATTTTGGAAAGTATACATCATATTCCTTTGAATTTTTCAGGTCTAATTTGAAATAAATAAAGCTTACATCGTGTATAATTTCGTTGCTTTACGTCGATTTATAGCAATTTAATCAAAGTTGTGACATTAGTTTTGTATCAACCCTCGTATAAACAGAATATCAATTCATTGGTGGTAATCATTCTAAAGGAACAAAAAGTTTTCCTTAATCAAGAAGACATGACCATACAGTTTGCTGTTTGCAAAAGGATAATATTCGGCTAAATATTTTTTAGAAGTTTCTTTTTTTCTAACTTTTTGAATATTTTGTTCGTGAGAACCATAGAAAAATTCCGCAAAGCAACCCCCTTTTTCTCACTTCTGAGCATTGAGAAACTACAGATACAGGTGTAGCCTCGAATGACTTGAGCTATTTCATTCCATGATGTGCAAATACACGTTATATACAATGAATGTAAATTAGAATAATTTTTAAACCATTGTAGATAAAAGTATCTAACTGAAACTGTTTTCCAATTCTCTTCTCCCCTTTGCATATTTATAAACAGTACGTTAAAGGAAACTTTATTCTAAAAGTTTTATGAACATCACAATATAAGGAACAAAAAAAATAGATAGAAAATTATGTCTGATATGGAAACTTCATGTTTTTTTTCATGTGTTTCTGTTTAAAATTAATTAAAATAAACACAATTTTTAAAAAATATATTCAGAGAAAATAATTTTATCTCTGAATATTAGTGTCTAGTTAGAATATATTTGATGTTGTTCAGAAACATAGAAATGTGTTCTTTCAAAGTCACGAAGTCAGTTGCAATAATGACGGCAAACACCGTGATCATGACAATACCCAACACTCCAATCGACTGAGATGACGGACGACTGTCCATTACGCTGATCTTTTTCCTCATATTGGACGAAAGTTGCTTTTTATTAACAATAAGTTCTTTCTTCATCTCTTCTATCACTTTTGCTAATTGTTCATTTGTATAGTTCTTTGGCTTGTGCACTCTGTCACATGGGCACCAACAATTAGCTGAAATGCATAATTTAAAATAAACCAATAAATGATCTTAGTTTTCTTTGTTTTTGGTTCTTTCCCAATCTTTAACAGTTGACATTAATTATTTATACATTGAGATTTTAAACAACCTAATGGTTTATTGATGAGATTCTTGAATTCCTTATCCAATTTTAAAGGTATCCTGAATATTTCCAATGGGAAGATTAAGAGGAATTCATCATCCATTAAGATTGAACAAGATGCTTTTGATTATCCCATTATCTCTCAATTCCGTGGATACAGTGAAAAGATTTTTAGGTTTAACAAAATACTCTTTGGTATCCCAAATTTCACATATTAAGACTATGTAGACCATACGTGGAACTGTACTGGGATTATGTGACAAAAAGACGAAAGGACTCATAAAGAATGGGTGGACTTAACGCCCTATTTTGGATCTTTCTGCGACTCCTCTACCAAGCTGAAAATGAAGTGAATCGCAAATATATTACGAGCAATGGAAAGAGCTACATATACTTGGTTATATTAGGTGGAACATTATTGCAAAAATAATGCCCTGTTGTCATGTATCATCATTGAAGCAACGATACACGAGTGTCGTCTTCCGAATGTCACACAATCAACATTTATAGGAGGCGGGGCTATCGATCGGCGTCATTGTTGACATCTCTCTCTCTATCCTTCTCTCTCTCCAAAAATTCGAATACGTGTTTAGCATATTACAGCGATGTCAATATGAAATTACTTAGTATTTTAAAAATGTGATGACACGCAAAATTAATAAACAATATTGAATTTGCTAAATTCTGAAAACGGCAACAAAACACGCTCAAAGACACGATTTAGATCGAGGTCAGGTTGAAGAATACAATGTAGTGTTTTCACGAGTACACTCGCAGGTGGACATCACGTGATGAATTGTAATATTTAACAGGTCAATCACAGTCATAACAATGGAAGCGAGAAGTTTATTTTGAACATTTTTTTTGTAAAATTAAGTGTGAGCGCACGTTTGTCGGCACTTCTTCTTTAAATATAACATTATTTTGTTCAATATACAACTACAGTTTTCTTAAGAACAGCCGACAAACATGCGCTGACTATGTATTCAGACGATGAAAAACGCTTGACCCTGATTATCTATTGATATTCAAGAAATCTTCAGGCACCATGCCTTCGATATTTATTTAGTTTACTTCGAAAAGATCATTTTAAATTCACGTCCGTACCATGAATACACAGTTAAGATATCGTGGGTTTATATTATGGAAAAAAATAAAGATTTTATGAAACGTAAATTTACGACATTTTTTCTGGCCAGTTAAGTCCACCCATTCTTGTACAACTTTTAACTAGAAGATGAAACCAATAATCGTACTTTATCTGTTAATTAAAAAAAATTTTCAAAAGTCTAATGCACAACCCTCGAAACTGAACAAAGGACCCAGGTGCCACGAATTTCACGCATAGAGTACTGTGTTCTTTAATAACATTAAAGTGTAAAATAGACAAGCTTGATAATAAAGGCAAATGCTTCTTTAATGAAAAAAAAAGTCAGAAATTTTCCTGTCTTTTGATTTGTCATCAATAAAACCACTCTGTTCACAAGTACTCTGTGAAGTTGATATTAAAAGATACCGATGTTCCTCACAGACAACATTTATCTGTCTTATGAGACAAGATTTTCTAACAAACTGTTGGAATTCCTATGGGCACTAAAAGTACTCCTTCACTAACACAAATTATGTTTTTTTATTTTCATAAATATTTTTTATTAAAAAATTCTTAATATCTGTACGGCTTTTCTTTACATATTTTATTAGGTATTCATGTGATGCATTCATTTACAGCAAAAGTTTCACAATAAGCATATTATTTTAATGTAAATATTTTTTTTTTCATTTTCTTTGAAAAAATACAAAAAAAAATATTGAACAATACGTAATATCGCGATTACTTCGCAGTTATCTAACTTACTACCACTCTTTTGCGGGGGAGTCGAGAAAGCTCAAATCTCACGAGATTACAGGGGCACATGGCTTTGTTTACAGTAGTGACAATCGAATGATTTGAACAATTTTATGCCGAAAGTACAATGTATTGCCAAGAATTAAATTCCAAATAGTAGATTGTCAAATAAGGAAAGTTTAGATTATTTTATCAGCTTTAAAATGCGACGATTTTCAATGAAAATTTACTTAGAAGAGCCCGCTTGGTTAAAAATATCGTTAAAAATGTAACATTTTAGGATTAGATCCTCTCAAAAATTAATTATACTGGTTCAGCGATTGTTATGCAAGGTATTCCACCAGGATTTTTTACTTATCTGTCCTTATAATTCTACAATGATCGATCTTGCATTGTATTCAACAGCACAGTTGTCCCCAGCCAACAGACGTTTCCTACCTCCATCGCGAAAGAGTTCCGCTAAGTTAAGTAATCGCGATATCAAGTATTAAGAACTAATGTCGGCTTTTCAATGCTGAAACCATTGTTTAAAAAGGTTGACTCAGAGATAATATAATAAAAAGTTGGTGTGGCATTCCTATTGAGAGTTATGTGATGTTACATGGATTTCCATAAGCTCGGTTAAAGACAGCATTTCGTAAATTCAATGGTTATTAGAAATACCTTAATATTTTAAAAATACCATATTATTAGGGCATATATTTAGCTGACTTGTTTCATACTAAATATTGTTTCATACCAAAAACTGAATTTGACTACAAAATGTTCCTTCTAATAATTAATACTATATAATATTATTAATATTACTCAATATTAGTACAACGAATTCTCGTCGGGTGTGGCCAATCGACAGGGTATGCTTGCTCCTCTAATACCCCATTCATACGACGAAAATTTGCTTATGTATGCAAATCTACATATGAGTAAATATACACACGCAAGTAAAAGTTAATTTGCTATGCGTTCAGACGAGATTTATGTACTGTAAGTAAATCCTTGCATTTTCATATAAAATAAGGAGATCCACAGATTCAAAATTGTGGATTTTTATAGAAAAAGGTTATTTTCTACTATTTAAGAAATAAGGTATCATTTTTTGAGTTTTATTGGGATGTAAAACGGGTTGGTCACGTGATCAAATCTCATGAAGGGCTTTATGGAAGGTTTGATCATGTGCCAACCCGTTTTACATCCCAATAAAACTCAAAAATGTTCCTCAAAGAAACTAGGGGGAAATCCTATCCATTTATGTTTTGGTACGGATAAAAGCGCACTGTCAGGAAAAGTATATACATGGAAAAAGAAAAAATGATAAAAATCATTGTTTAAAGTTGGATAATGCTTTGGTCTCGGTCCTTAAGACTATAGAGCCGTTGGGTGTTAAGAAAAAGATGGCTGGCTACTGGTTGACTTCTTCAGCACAATAAAGGACGACTGTAAATCTTTTTGGTATTTGGAAATCTACAGTACATCAAGTTTGAGAGTTCATTATGAAGTATCTGCTTGAATATTACATATATTCATATATTTTCCAGAAGAATGAAATGGGCAATCGATTTAAAAAAAAATTAAAACAAAACAAATATGTGAAATGAAAATAAATACGAATCCCCATGAATCATGGAATACTAAAAAATGGTTATTTTCAACAGTGTTGTTGACATTCCAGGAGCATCAATTTATATGACAATAGCTTGCCTTGGTTTAAAATCAAAGAAAGGCAGAAGAAAGTCAATCTGTTATCGGGCCCGCCCGATTGATGCAATGCCTATACTTATGACAGCTCAGGAGCATACCCATGAAGACTACTTAAGGGGACTACTGATTGATCCTGAAGGACACATGTTTGTGCGACCACAGCTATATTTTTATAATTCAGAGGCATAATCATAAGTTTTTCAGAAAGGGTGCAAGATGCACACGTTTTTGCAAATTCAAATTTATCTCAGGGGGACTGGAGATATAGTGTGGATCCTTGTTTTCAGAGTTGAAAAAAACATTTTTTGAAAGATCTATGCTAGTACTACCTGGCGTATCCTTTAAAGTCTTTAAAGCAGTACCCTTATCAAAACTCTAAACTTTTACTTTCAGTTGTCCTTGAAGTACATGTACAGCAAAGAAGGTCATAAAAAAACTATGGCACGCCAAATTCACAAAATGAGCAAAACATAGTTTCACAGTCGATAAACTAGGTTTATCGGTTGTAAACTATAGTTTACGGACTGTAAACTATAGTTAACAACGTTAATCTATATTTTACATCTGTAAACTATAGTTAACGCGATAATCTATGTTTCACAACCGAAAACTATAATTAACACCAAAAACTATCATTTGCGATCGTAAAACAAGATTCTCTGATAAATACAGTTTCACGATCTGTAAACTATAGCTTACAAACCGTTTACTATAGTTAACGATCTGAGAAATATAGTTTCACGATTTGTGAAACTATGATTAACAACTCTTAACTATAGTTTACGATTGTAAACTATAGTTTACAAACGTGAATCTATGTTTATTAACAACATCTATTGTTAACGCTTATTACAGACAGATAAACCTAGATTATCATTCGTAAACTATAGTTAACAACCGTTAAATATAGTTTTACAGATGAAAACTATACTTAACGAATCGTTAAGTATAGTTTACGATTTGTAAACTATAGTTTACAGTCGATAAACCTAGTTTATCAATTGTAAAACTAGGTTTATCTCATTTTTGTGAATTTGGCGTGCCATAAAAAACAGTTATTTTCTTTTGCTTTCTAGCCTCCATGTTAACAGACTGATATTATGCACTTTACAATGCATAAACAACCGAAACAACCACTTAAAATGTAGATTTATGCAATAAACAAAACAAAATACTTACACAAGTAAATTTACTGTGTGTTCATACGACAGAATTTACTCGCAAGAACTAATAATTTGCGACAACATGTATGCAAAAGTTAATTTGCACCTAGTCCTGACCAGGTGTAAATTTACTCAACTGTGCAGAATTTACATGTGAGCAAATCAGTTCATACGACAAAAATTGCACATGTGAGTAAATTTACATATGAGTAAAATATACTGAGGTATGCAAATCATGTCGTATGAATGGGGTATAAGATACCCGAATCCACAACTGGGGTTCATCTATACGTTCACTTAAAAATGTATATTTTGAAATCGATCACGGTTCGCTATATCGTAACTCTTTTCATTTGTGACTGTCACTGATTTACTTGGTACCTGATCTACTTTAAAAAAAATATTTATCCTGCATACTGCAGTCAAAAGAATTTTTTTTAGAATATACTAGTTACTAGTATTTCTTACTATTCAAGATAAAAAATGATAGATTGAATCGTTCACACCAAAACATCCAGGTGATACTCTACTTGTGTTTATCAGTCGATAATAATTTCATTGGAATACTATGTTTGTTTATTAAAATCTCAAAAATGACACTAGTAGTGCATGGAAAACTCATTAGCAAATAGTAAATTCATTTTAAAGGGTTAAAAAATATCATGTACTCTTTTAAGAGCACAATTTTTCAAGACAGTATTCAACTGAGTATTACTTTACCTCTTTTGCATTGCTCTTCACTTGTTGCCCCCAAATGTCCGGTGGTGTAGTTATTTGGACACGAAGAACAGTTAATATTGCTTCCACTGATGTTTTTGAAAAAGCCCAGTTTACAGGGGTAACATTTCTCTGCTATTGCGTCATATTCTTTTCCTGTGAACATAGGTCTACAAACAAAATCATATTTTCATTAAAATATTTTACAATTTTACTGATATGTTGATAATGTGTTGTTTTAAGGTTTTCTATTTCTTTCTTTCAGGCAGTGACTGAATGCTAGAATGCAATTAAGTTGAACTACACTGTAAAAATTGCGTTTAGGATTTAAACACTTCCATGACGTGTTTAGATCTAAACATGTATAGAAATATGTTTAACAACTAAACACTTATGTCTAAACGTGTTTTATAACTAAACGTGTTTAGAAATTAAACACGTTCTGCCGTAAAATGCAGAGTTATCTTCCCGGAAATGACACAAATATTCGTATATTTGAACGTTAATTTGAGCGGCCATCGAAACAAAGCAAATCACAAAAAAAGCTTATGTGACGTATCAAGGAGAGTTACTGACAACCTAAAGGATAATAATGAAGAAATATTGAAAATCCTTTGAACGGCATTTTTTTACTGCAATATATTAAAGGTATGTTTTCTTTTTCTAAAGATTTACATTTTCAAACCACGATGAGCAATGTAAACATTGACTTGGGGGTCGTTTATAGACTTGTAGGAGAGGAGTTTACATTGGATTTAATTAAAAAAAACATTTTTATATCAGAATAGTTTTTATACAACTTGAAAAATTGATGTCAACTTCAGTTGGCAGCGTACGGTACTTTCACTTAAATCTGACTTTCTTTCCTACAGGTTATGTGAGTACTCCACATCGAACTCAAAGCATGTTTCAAGTACCCGGCATCATCTTCAACTGCAAATTGTTGTTCCATGATCAACACTAAGAAACATATTCTTATGAAGTGTATTGGGTTACCCCTAATTCGACAATGTTCGACAGTATTGAATACGTGTACCTTAAATTATCCTTGTGCATTTGAAATGGATTACTTTTCGGGAGTTACTGATGGAAAATTATATCATGTGGTGCTATATAGTGCTTTAGGACTGCTGAAAGTTAATCAAGTTTGACATTTTGATGACTGACATATGGAACACTCTACAACCGACTGAAACTTTAGTTAATCATAAATTTATATGAAAAATAAATATTTTGTAATTCTAATTTAAATATCTTTAATAAAGCATTTAAAAAGATTCATAGAATTTTTTATCTAAAGTTGCCAGCTTATTTTTTAAAAAATAAAATACTGTGTATAATTTTGAAGATGCATAGTTTGTTGCCCAGTCTGCGTTATAAATATAATATATCTCATGATGATTTAACTTATAGAGATCATATTAAATTTGTGTAAATTAAGTACATCACACAATTGTAAAGTATCTGCAAGTGCATATCTAAATGTAAAGAGGCCTTATGATAAATAATTTATATCGATTAATATTTTGAAAATCTTGACAATAATGTGTATTAAGTATGCTGTTTGTGCCAAAATTTACAAGTGTTTTTCTGCAGGTACACTTGTTTTGATGTGTTAAATCTAGAAGTGTTTATTTTCTAGGCACATAATTAAGAAATTTGTTTAAAATTCATACACTTTTCTAAACACTTTTTTGTCACCTTCCTTTTTAGATGTTTAATTCCTAAACATGTAAAATTTCTAAACATGTATGAGAAAGTGTTTAGAATCTAAACACGTATGTGCTTCGATTCTAAACACTTTCTCAAACGTGTTTAGAAACTGAACATGCTTAGGAATTAAACATATAAAAAAGAAGGTGACAAAAAGTGTTTAGAAAAGTGTTTGGATTCTAAACACATTTCTTACACTGTATCGACAATTATTTTTATCTCAACCAAGTCCGGCCGTGACATGAAAAAAAATTATTCTCACTTTATAAGGGTTCTTGCATATGTTTTAAATATTGTACTGCCGACGAATATATTTGCTGGATAAGAGCCACCATGGCAGGAAGAAAGGCAAGAAACGGGGAGACAGACAGACAAAAGACTAACTCTGATAGGAAAATCTCATTTAACTTGCAGGTCAAGTGAAAATAAACGATTGTTTCTGTCCAATACTTCGTACATTCTTATGATAGACTTCATGGGTACTAGAACATACCAATACATTTCACAGCTCCTTCTGAAAGAGTTGTCCTTCCAGTCGAACATTTTGTACAATTCCACCATAAATTCTTCTCGAGAGTTATATTTTCACTTGAAGTACTTTTGAAAAAACCAATTTCGCATTTAGTGCAACCCTCCTCTTTATAGTACATCCCCCTCCTTACAGTGAGCTGGAATGAAAATTACTTTTATCAATATGTCCTTTCTCATGTGAATATTTTGCATATTTCCTTTTAATTGATGCATTTTTTTCTACGAGATCCTAAACTTTTTAATGTTAAGTAGGAATGATTAAAAAGGGTGGGGGAGCAATATCCAGCTCAACCTTGAAATGGTGATTTTTAATACACAAATACTGAACATCTCCTGTACAAATGTAAACTCTGTGAAAATATATGGAAAAAAAAATTATTTTTGGGTTTTAAAATCACATGGAAAATACTTATACTAGGTTTTTACAATGAAATCAATTAAAAAACAACGATATTTAATAATCTATAGTCGTTTATATGTATTAACATCTATAAATATAAAATGAAATGTAGATATGAAAAAGAAAACCTGTACATAGAAGTTTTTCAAAATAAGATAAAAAAGGCGTTGTCTTCAAAATGTAATTCTAAAGAAGGCGCATGTAAGTAATGATAATTTATATCCAGAAGTAGTCAATAACTTGTGATTTTGATGTTCAAATCGATATGCAATGTATGTATTATGCTTTTGTGCACAATGAATTATTTATGTACCATGTTTTAATAAAGGAGAAAAAAATACACAAATACTGAGAAATAGCCGTTTCGTTTCGGATTTAATCTCTGTTACCTTTGTTATTTTCGCTCTATCAGGAAGCTCAAAATTTAATGTACTCGACGAAATGTAACAATTTCAGACTACAGTATTACATTGTCTCTTAACACCTAACTCAATTTTGTTGACATTCCGCTTTTCTATCAACTAAGATTGTTTATTATTATTTTTGATTAAAAATTATGCATTCATTTTGTTTGCAGTGAAAGAAATTAATTTTTTTTCATTTGAAAGTTTCTTCATTCCCTTCCTTTTCTTTTTTGAAATCATTCTAAAATTTTGACTTCTTTTTGGTTTGCAAATTAAAAGTTGAAATGTAATAGTTAATAGCTTTGAATCTACCTAAGATAACACTAGAAAAATTGGTAATTGAAACATACAACTTTTGCAATTTTCCAGTATCAGAATTAAAATAAATAAGATGTGTTTCTTAAATACCGACGTCCCCAGGTGTTAGTCAAACTCCAAGATCGAGAGATTAAATATGTTGGTACCCAAAGAAATTTCTTATTTTAAGAAATATCGTTTCACAAAAAATATACCGTTGAAATATAAAGGCTGTAGCTCCAACTATTCAAAGTTATGATCATGGTTAAAGTTTTTCCTCAAAAGTTAGTCACAAAGTTAAAGGGTCAACACGTATGGTTCACACATATGGACATTTTTTACTATAAATATATATCTGTAAATTTGAAAGCCCTAGCACCCGACCATTCAAAACCAATCACCAAGGTTAAAGTTTGGCAAAATTGTACAAGAATGGTCAAATATGATGCCAGTTTAGTGCAGTTTGGTGTAGGGGTATGTCTCCTGCTTCGTACATGAGAGGTCTCGGATTCGGAACCCGGACGATCCATTTTCTTTCTTTTTTTTTTTTCGAAATAGTAATTTTTACTTAATGATAGTATTAAGCATGTGAAATGAAAAATTTATGAGGTCTGGCTTGTACAAACTCATAAAATTATCATTACAGTGTGATAAATATTACATAAAAAAGAATCTTCTATACACATAATAAAGAATAAGCAATAAAATCTTTATATACATATTGGCATAGTTTATTTGAATTCCAAACTTACAATTTATCAATAGTGTAATACTTTTGGTACTTACTAATTTCGCTTTTATGGTTCATTTATAAAATATACAATCCGATTAAAACATTTTATCTGACTGGCAAGAAATGTAGAGTGATATTTTCTTTTAATCGATATTGGTGAGCACTAGAACCAATGTGCTGTTGATGAATTCTGATTTCGGTATTTTTTTCGGTTTGAAAGTATCCAAAATCAACTCCGGTTGGAGAGAAGACAAAATTTCCAGTTTTCGTTATGACTCCGGTTCTGATGTTTTCCTGGCACGTAAAATATAAAAATCGTAAAAAAAAAAAAATCACAGAAAACGTGAGTTATTTAGTTTACTGATAATTTACTTATTTATATTTTTATAGGATAAATTCAATCTGATAGTATCCTTTGGATGAGACCGTATTAAAAGAAATCCAGTGTCGCAGAATACGTTGGCACAAAAGAGGTTCCTTACTGTTCACTGGCCGCGAATGTCGAGAATAGGACAAAATTTTCAGCGCTCAATCGACAAGCGATTTCCTTTCTATATAATTAAAAACCCTCTAGAGGACATTAAGCAACAAACTTCAATCTGATAGCATTTTATAATGCTTGTATAAACAGAATATCAATTCATGGGTGGTAATCATACTAAAGAAATAAAAAAATTTCCTTAATCAAGAAGACTGGACCATACAGTTTGTTGTTTGCAAAACGATAACAATCGGCTAAATATTTTTGAGAAATTTCTTTTTTCCATCTTTTTGAATATTTTGTTCTTAAGGACCATAGAAAATTCCGCAAAGCAACCCCTTTTTCTCACTTCTGAGCATTGAGGAACTACAGATACAGTTGTAGCCTGGAATGACTTGAGCTATTTCATTCCATGATGTGCAGATACATGTTATATCCAATGAAGGTAAATTAGAATAATTTTTAGACCATTGTAGATAAAAGTATCTATCTGAAACTGATTTCCAATTCTCTTCTCATCTTTGCATATTTATAAACAGTACGTTAAAGGAAACTTTATTCTAAAAGTTTCATATACATCACAATATTAGAAACAACAACAGATAGATAGACAATTGTGTCTGAAAAGGAAACTTCAACATGTGTTTGCGTTTAAAATTAATTAACATAAACATTTAAAAAAATATATTCAGAGAAAATGATTTTATCTCTCAATATTAGTGTCTAGTTAGAATATATTTGATGTTGTTCAGAAACATAGAAATGTGTTCTTTCAAAATCACGAAGTCAGTTGCAATAATGACGGCAAACACCGTGGTGATCATGACGATACCCAACACTCCAATCGACTGAGATGACGGACGACTGTCCATTACGCTGATCTTTTTTCTCGTGTTGGACGAAAGTTGTTTTTTATTAACAATAAGTTCTTTCTTCATCTCTTCTATCACTTTTGCCAATTGTTCATTTGTATAGTTCTTTGGCTTATGCACTCTGTCACATGGGCACCAACAATTAGCTGAAATGCATAATTTAAAATAAACCAATAAATGATCTTTAGTTTTCTTTGCTTTTGGTTCTTTCCCCATCTATAACAGTTGATATTAATTATCTATACAGATTTTAAGCAACCTAATGTTTTCTTGATGAGATTCTTGAATTCCTAATCCAAATTTAAATGTATCCTAAATATTTCCAATGGGAAGAGGAATTAATCATCCATTAAGATTGAACAAGATACTTTTGATTAACCCATTTAACTCACAAATCCGTGGATACAGTGAAAAGTTTTTTAGGTTTAACAAAATATCTCTTGGTATCACACATTTCACAGATTACGACTACGTAGACCATACGTTGAACTGTACTGGGATTATGTGACAAAATACGAAAGGACTCATGAATTATACAAGTTTTTATTAAAAGATAAGGTTTTCCCAATAATCGTACTTTATCTGTTAAGTAAATAAAATTATTAAAAGTCTAATGCCCAATCCTTGAAACTAAACAAAGGACCCAGGTGCCACGAATTTCACGCGTAGAGTGCTTTGTTCTTTAAAATTATGAAAGTGTAAAATACACAGTTTTGACAATATGGGCAACTGCTTCTTTAATTAAAAAAAAAGAGTCAGAAATTTTCCTATCTTGTGATTTGTCCACAATAAAATCATACTGTTCACAAGTACTCTGTGAAGTTGATATTAAAAGATACCGAGGTTCCTCACAGACAATATTAATCTGTGTTAGGAGACAAGCTTTTCTAACAAACTGTTGGAATTCCTATGGGCACTAATAGTACTCCTTCATTAACACAAATGTATGAAATTGTGTTTTATTTTCATCAATATTATTTTATTTAAGAATTCTTAATATCTATACGGCTTTTCTTTACATATTTTATTAGGTATTCATGTGATGCATTCATTTACAGCTAAAGTTTTACAAAATAGCATATTATTTTGATGTTAATAATTATTTTCATTTTCTTTGAAAAAATAAAAAAAAAAAAAAAAAAAAAAAAATCATATAAAAATAATAGCATCTATTTGAAATATAAAATAGATGCATTTATTTTATGAGAAAAGAAATCGGGTTTGATGTATGATATGCAGACTTCAGAATTAAATCGGGTTTGGGCTTCCTTTTATGGGTTGCTGAACTGGAAAGAGGTCACAGATTAATCAAGAGTTTAGATTGGTAAAAATATGCCGGATTGGCTTTTAAGAAATGTTAATTGTTGAAGATATTGCAATTTTATATACATACGATACAATTTTTATATCAAAGAAAGATATTTTGATGTTATAACGAACGATGTTTTCGGATTGTTGTCTGCTGTGCAAACACATGGTTTTGTGCGGAAATAGCTGGCTCATAGATTCAATGTATAAAAATTGTTAATTCTGTAGTTCATAGATGTGTATGACGGTGAAACCACTGGGTGAGCGCTATTCAACATTTCTTACTCGGTTCCTTTTATAACTTGTGCATTGTGTAGATCTGCTTTTGACTATACATATTTAAGTCAATAGTTTGCGTTTACTGCCTATGTTAGGTAAGTGCAGGTGTATGTAAATACATTTTCAATACATCAATAAAATAAAAATAGTATTACTCCCAAGGCTTCAGGATCGAGATTTGAACCTTGGATTTTTTTTCTTCACAAAACGGAAGTACCCGAGCCATTCAGTGAATAAATTATGACGTCACATACAAAGCTTTGTTTACAACAGTAGTTTTGTGTGATATTTAAATTGTAAAATTCTTTATTTTTTAAGTAAGTTATTACTATAATGCCTCAGACACAAACATACTATACCAAAGGATGTTAAGAATTTTCACATCACGACATGATTAGAAAAAAGGTTCTTTGAACAGTCTTAAGTTTTTCACATGGTTAAAAGTTCGTCTGAACAATATGCAGATTTAAATCCGAATTTCCTCCATTTGTGCATGTTTATAAGCTTGCTGTGCAATCTATATTGTGGGAAAGTTATGATAAATTGTTATGATAAGTTATGTACAGGTATAAATTCCTGATATATATAGCTCATGTCAGAGTTATTTAAGGTAGTTCTACACTCGGCGCTAAATGGGCTCAATCTTAAAAAATCTGCTTTTATAAGTTAGATATACATCCCAGTAATGGATAGACACAAGAAAAATTATATGTCAACATGTTTGCTTTTTCGCTATTGCCTATCGGAGTACATGCCCCGAAATGTAAAATACTGAAATTTACCTTTCCTACATTTTGTTGTATTTAAATGAATTAAAGTCTAAATATTCAACTTTAATACACAAAATAGAGTAGAAACCTGTTAGTAAACCATATATAATCATTGTTTTGCATGAATTATTATAATTATTTGCACTTTGCTGGGCTAACGTATCAAAATGAAATATGAGCAAATGTGCTTCAGAGGTCAATCTCGGTCATCTTAGAAAAAATTATGGACTCAAACTTCAAAAATTTGCATTCTTT
>NW_026931282.1:0-44999 GCF_032062105.1 Saccostrea cuccullata | reverse complement strand
TCCGCAACACACCAGTTTCATTTATCCTGGAGACATGTACAACAATGCCAGGCAGTTCTAGATATTATAATTTTTTTTTCTCATTATGTTTATC
Organism: Saccostrea cuccullata; assembly: GCF_032062105.1. Classification (NCBI taxonomy): domain Eukaryota; kingdom Metazoa; phylum Mollusca; class Bivalvia; order Ostreida; family Ostreidae; genus Saccostrea; species Saccostrea cuccullata. The sequence goes on along the minus strand of NW_026931282.1, from coordinate 44,905 downwards.
AATTATATAGTGTATTTTCTATATATGTATATTTTAATTACTTCAGAAAAAGTAATTTTTGTTATGCAAGTGTATAAACGCATTGTATATTTGTCATGATTACTCTACATTTTTCTTACAACATGCATATGTGAAGGGATTATGTCTCTCACCGGTACTTTGTTGAAAAGTAGTCATGATTGGGTTGTATTTGCATGTATATTTTTCGTACTTTTGCACAAGTTGACATTTAGATGATTTTGTACAATATTGGGGGTGGATTTTTCAAATATAATTACTGATTGATAAAATTCGCCAATGGATACCCTTGGCTCTACAAGGAGGGGAGGAGTGTGGTACCACAGCCCCACTCATCCGTGTACGACCTATCTCAACTAACATTCATCTCCCTGACCTCCATCTTGCCAGACGTCTGCTAGACATAGCCTGTCTTATCGACCTAATCTGGAGGGATTTGTCAGGTAATTCGTCGACCATTACGACAAAAGTTCAAATTTTTTGTTTGTGTTTTTACCATAGAGAATGTTGAGTGAAAAGCTTAAGTTGTAATGTATAAAGAAATGTGGTGGTAACTAAAAATCCCCCCCCCCTTTTTACAAAATAGGATTCTCAGTTCTGAGATATGTTTTCCTTTCTTTTTCAAAACTTTTCGGGTAATGCTCTTTCCAGGTTTATGAACCTCCTACTTTAGAAATCATGCTCCACCTGGTATCCTATTGATTTATTTAACTACATGTATGTGTAAAATAATTTTTTTCCTCTTCAAATATCCTGCGGTAACAGGTTTGTTTGCTTGATCTACCTGTTCCCAGGAGTCCGTTTGCACAGAGTCCGTTTTTTTTTCGCCCAATATCTATATTTAATTATGGCTATCAGACCCTATGCGAACAAAATTTAGGGCGAGCGGACTCTGGGTGAATGAGAAATCTGGCGAACAATATTTAGGACTAAAGAACGTGGAACCTAAACAAAGCACCGCCCCCCCCCCACCCTCTTGAAAATTCTTTCAACCCCTCAACAAAAAAATACCCCACTATTCTGTCCACAAGAACCTTTGTGAATTCCAAAATATATGCAGATATAAAGAGGCTTATATTTACATCTAGAATGCAAGACTGAAATTCCCAAAAATGAGTTGTACTGTATATATATTTACAAAATATTTATTAGTTGCAAAAATATTTATTAAATGTTGTATTCTATACTTGCAGGTATTTGCATGGCACTCCTTTATACCACAATGATGGCTTTTCCAAGATTATAAATATGAAACATGTAAACAGGTAAAAAAAATCTAAGAGAGAAATTTAATATTTGTTGCAGAGCCTGAGGTGCTGTTAATGATAATCATCTTTTATTTGCGGCAACTTTATTCACAATTTACCAGGGATAAACTAGTTCGCGATCAAGCCTTTATGCATCTGTTTTTCATAGACAAATATACTTTTAGGACGGGTTGTCCATCTGTCTGTCTGTCCGTCCGTCCGTCTGTCTGTGCAATCCTATCCGGTCCATATCTTTCTTACAGAGGGACATTAGAATCTACCACTCCACACTAAGATTGCTCATGACCAAAGGGTGTGTCATGACCTTGACTCAAAGTCATTTTGGGAAGTTCAAGGTCACTGGAAGAAAAAATTCATAATTCGTGTCCGGTCCATATCTTACTTATGGATAAACTTGGTAGGTTCTCATTTCACACAAAGATTGCCCATGTGTGTCATGACCTTGACCCAAAGTCATTTGGGGAAGTTCAAGGTCACTGGAAGAAAAATTTCATAAATCATGTTTGATACATATCTTTTATGGATAAACTTGGTAGGTTCTCATTTCACACAAAGATTGCCCATGACCCAAGGATGTGTCATAACCTTGACCCAAGGTCATTTGGGAAAGTTCAAGGTCACTGGAAGAAAATTTTCATAATTCCTGTCCGGTCCATATCTTTCTTATTGATAAACTTGGTAGGTTTTCATTTCAAACAAAGATTGCCCATGACCCAAGGGTGTGTCATGACTTTGGCCCAAGGTCATTTGAAGAATATCAAGGTCACTGGTAGAAAAATTTCATAATTTGTGTCCGATCCATATCTTTCTTATGGACAGAGGATGACAAATCCCATTGCCCGATGCCCGGGGCTAGTGAATTTTAGGGTTGGGCAAGTGAAATTTTATCAACCACTTGCCCGTGGACAAGTGACTTAATCAATTATCAAAAATAAAATCAATATCTATGCCAATATTCTACTCAATATTTTTTATATATATTTATAAATACAGAATAAGTTAATGGTAGGGCAGGCAAAAATTCAGGTAGGGCAAGTGAATTTTGACCATGTACTTTCCCTTGGGCAAGTGCCTGAAAAATCTATTTGTCAGCCCCTGTATGGATAAACTTGGTGGGTTCTCATTTCACACAAAGATTGCCCATGACCTAAGGATGTGTCATGACTTTAATTCAAGGTCATTTGAGGAAGTTCAAGGTCACTGGAAGAAAAATATTATAATTCCTGTCCGGTCCATATCTTTCTTATGGATAAACTTGGAAGGTTCTCATTTCACTCAAAGATTGCCCATGACCTAAGGGTGTGTCATGACCTTGACCCAAGGTCATTTGGGGAAGTTCAAGGTCACTGGAAGAAAAATTTCATAATTCGTGTTTAATACATATCTTTATTATGAAAGAACTTACTTCTGAAAAACCCAGCGGGGGTATTTTGTCCCGTTTGGACAGTTCTAGTCTTGCATTTCTTTAATGTAAATATAATCTTCTTTAATTTATAGAATACATGTTTTAAATAAAGTGACAAAGGGATAATGAACTCATTGTTATTGAACCTACAGACACTATCTGACATTTTTTGAGTTTCTCTGTAGGCACAGTTACTTGTCATCACAAGGATCAGAATTCAAGTACCAGAGTAGTCCTAACTCCTAAATCATCCCAATTTGTCAAAAGTACATGTAAGTATTTTATCATTTTTTGGGACACTTTTTTAGCTTACCTGAGCCAAAGGCTCAAGTAAGCTAGCTTCTCTGATCAGAAGTTTTTGTTGGTGTAGTTGGCGTAGGCTTGTCGTAAACTTTTCACATTTTCATCTTCTTCTCAAGAACAACTAGACCATATTCCAACCAAACTTGCTACAAAATATCCTTGGGTAAAGGGGATTCAAGTTTGTTAAAATGAAGGGCCACGCCCTCTTTCAAGTGGACATAATTATGAATTAATGAAAAATTAATGGCATTTTAAAAAAATCTTCTCAAGAACCACTGGGCCAAGAAAGATGAAACTCATGTGGAATCATCCTCAGGTTGTATAGATTCAAGTTTGTTCAAATCATGACCCCTGGGATTAGGTTGGGGCCAAAATGGCCGACCCAAGTTTTACATTGGGATATATAGGGATACCATTTTAAAATCTTTCTTTCAGGCCAGAATTAAAAATATTTTTGTTTCCCCTAACCCGACCCTAAAATTTCAAGTTGGGTCGGTAGGTAGGTAAACAATTTTATTTTCTGACAGCAGCTTTGAAAAAACATTCTAAAATTTAATGGAAAATTACCTTCATAAATAAGAAAAGTACAAAAGAAAGCGATTTGTGGACAAAATGCTAAGAATCGTACATAATGCCGTTTAAAACCAAAATTCATGATTAATTAATTCACAACTGTTATTTAGATGAACTTGTGAAATATCTCACGCCAGAGTACGTTTATGTAAATCGAATAAAAAAGACAAGATCCTCAAATACGCAAAGACTGGATATCCGAGTATATTTTTTTCAAAACTTCAATCATCCTCCAGTGCTTACAGTCATTGTACTTTTTTGAGGTCTATGAGATTTACATTGTATCTAGAGCATTTTGCTTTTGAGTTAAGACGTAAGTGGTTAAGTTTAAGTCGCAGGTTTAAATACCAATGAGGAACGTTGAAAACGGTCCTTCAAAAGGGACCATAAAACTTTTGTCCAGTGTCGCAGAAGATGCTGGCTCAAAAAGATCCCACTGCTTAATCCCCTACCCCGCAGTCACGCATTTCAACGCATATACCATTTCCTATTTCCAATGCAAAATCACGCATTTACCGTTTCCCCACAATCACGCATTTTCACGCACTTTAAACAAGTCATTTAATCTTCAAGTTATTGCTCAATTCCAACTATTTTATACTTGCTTAAATCTCATAAAAGAAGAAAAGTTATTTTCTAATTAAAATATTACGTCATGATATTATTTACGCTAAACTTTAGAGAAATTTGTACCCCGCTATAAAGTGCTTGTGGGGAAATGGTAAAGTTATATTTCTATGACGTGAGAATTCAGTGTATGTTGCATAACAATTCTATAAGTTGTAAAGAGTTAATGACAAAAAAGTGCAAAGTACGTCTAAATTTGGAGCAATGGGGAAATGTTCAAATGTCGTCCCAACAAATCTCGAAGGGATTAAAAGTAAAGAAACAACCAATCTTCAAGGGCCTAATTAAAGAAAACTACACTAGACATCTCAGGAATCTAAATTATGATTTCAAAACTATTTGGAAAGAGTATTTAAACAATATTTAAATGAACCAAACCGTATCTACAAATGATAAAAATTCTATATAAAACAATGTCATAGTCACGAAGTTTAACCCGTAAATAAAGGCATGAAAAAGTACAACTGAATTATATTTATCAGGATGAATATGCACACATAGTTACAACAACTCCTATGATTCCATAATGGCATATACTAGTAGTTAACATAGGAACATAGATGAATTGTTTATTAGATCAAAACTCAAATAAAATGCAGTGAAATTGAATGATGTGTTCACTAGGTGGGCCCCTCATCTGCTCATGAGGCTGGCCTTTCCATGTATTACGTACCTGAAATTCAACAGACAGATTTGTTTGTTCGTTGTTTACCGTCCCTTTCGAAAATTTATTCACTCACATGGAGACGCCAAGACACCTCCGAAACACTCTTAATTAGTCATGGTAAATTTTATTATCAAATTGTTTCAAGAGTGAAGAATTACATGTATAGTTTAAGTTAGCTAAAGGCATAAGACTGATATATCGCCGTTGTTTTATGAAGAACTACTTCTCTGTAATCACATCTGGGCGCTATTTTTTTTTACAACAAATGCTTGAATATCACAGTAGAACAATGTCGGCCGTTCTGATAAAAACTGATTTTGATGAAATTGTATTTTATAAAACTTAGTTGACAATAAAAAAAAATTTGAATTATCTTATTTCAAAAATCTTTTCAGTCGGTGCGTTTTATAGTTGGGTCGGTCGCGTTAGGGGAAACAAAGGTATTTTTTATTTTGGCCTCAAGTACTTCAGCGCAAGTGAAGTAGTGATATTTATATGGAATCATCCTCAGGTAGTGTAGATTCTAGTTTGTTCAAATCATGAACCCCTGGGTGGGGGGTAAAATTAAAGCCCCCCCCCCCCCCCTCATAAACTTTCAGTTCTGATCTGATATGTGCTTTTTCTTAGCAGATGTTCTCAGGTGAGTGCTGTGGCCCCTGGGCCTCTTGTTTTATCCTATGTTTAGTCTTTGCGCTTTTATATATGCCTATATTACAGATTAAAGCAAGGACTGAAGTTTCTGAAATACAAGGCAAACTCAAAGGTCAATGTCAAAAGGTCAAAATTGTTAGCATTTGAAGGAAGGTTTAGTCATATGGAATAAACTTGTGAAATGTGAGACATTTAGTATTAACTGTTAAAAAGTTATGGCCTAGATTATAGTTTTTAAAAGTGGGTCTGGTCAAACTCAGGTCAAGATCAAATGGTAAAAAAAACTCATTGAAGGGTCTTGTCACAATGATTACAAAATAATGTGAAGTATCAGATTGATAGCACTAGATGTTCAAAATTATAGCCTAGGTTAAAGTTTAGGGATTTTTTTTTTTTTTTTTTTGGTAAAAGTGGCTCAAACCCTAATATCAAGGTCGAGAGGTCAAATTTTATAGTACCCCAAAAAGTTCTTGTCACAAGAAATACACCTGTGGAATATGAAGCCATAGCTCCACCCACTCATAAGTAATGGGTAAGGTTAAAGTTTTAGCAGACAAATACAGGAAGCAAAAAGATGGACATACAGTGCAAAAACAATATAAACCCAAAAATCTTTGATAACGGAGGCAAAATTAGTGCATAATTATTTTTTCATGACCGTTTAAATAATTACAAAGATTCAAAATTATTAATATTGCTTTAAAAAGTTGATCTTGTTATTTAATTTCAAAATAAGAAAAATAAATGAGATATAAATTAAATTCATGACAAGTCTTAATTATATTTTTAGATTTATTTCTGTTCTTTGCTTTACAGAAAGCTTTCGCTGATGGACACAAATTGTTCAGAAAAAATCCAGTTACCACACTAATCAGCCATAGATTTCTGACGTGCTTTCAGAAGGAACATAGATGCAATGGTAGGTAAATTTTGCTTTTAAATTCCCTTGCAACAGATACAAATTGCATCATCAGATCTGGTTCAATGAAACACAGACAATATTATCTCAAGGTTTGTTTGAAACCTGACACAAGATTATTGTTAGGGCCCCGCTCAGCGGGTGCCCTGTAGTGATCAGTCTGTCAATCCGTCTGTCCGTCTGGCTTTCCGTTCGTCAGTCCGTCCGAGATCTCTTGTCCACAGCATATCTTCTCTCCCCTTGGCCCAATCTGGCTCATACTTCACCCAAAGAGTGCCCTTGGGTAACCGGTGTGCAGTGACCTTGGACCATGTTTCTAGGTCAAAGGTCAAGGTCATAGCAGAATTGTGTGAAAAATCCTTGTCGAGAGCATATCTTCTCTCCCCCTTGGCCCAATCTGGCTCATACTTCACCCACAAAGTGCCCTTGGTAACCGGTGTGCCGGTGTGCAGTGACCTTGAACCATGTTTCTAGGCCAAAGGTCAAGGTCATAGCAGATTTTTATGAAAAATCCTTGCCCGGACCATTTCTCTCTCCTTGGCCCAATCTGGCTCATACTTCACCCACAAAGTACCCTTGGGTAACCAGTGTGCAGTGACCTTGGTTGATGTTTCTACGTCAAGGTCATAGCAGACTTGTATGAAAAATCTTTGTTTGGAGCATATCTTCTCTCTCCTTGGCCCAATCTGGCTAATATTTTACTCACAGAGTGCCACTGGTCAATGTATGTGACTTTAATTGTTCGAAGTTTCTAGGTCATGGTCAGAATTAGCCTTTCTGTTTTGTTTGGTGCATAATCCCCCCCCCCCTTAATTCCAGTAAATTCTTATACTGTAAACGTACTTTTTTCCACGGGGTCATAATTCCGCGGAATCTCAATTTCTGTTTAATCTGTGGGTAGAATATTACACGGATTTTCTAGACTGTCACTATATACCTTACATTTATATCAAGTACGCTTGGACAAATTTCCGCGGATTATTTGTGACCGCGTACATAGCGTAAATTAATACCACGCGGAAAAAAATACTTCTACAGTAACTGGGTATACAAGATAACTTTGATATATATCTATGGAACGCCATAGCTGCCTTAAGGTATGGTACACAATGTTACATGGTGTGTTCTATATAATAAAGGGTTGAATCAATATAATAAATGGTCTCCACTTCTTGATAAAGGGTGAAGCGCATATAATACATGGTGTGTTTAATATAATAAAGGGTCGGTTCTGTATGTTAAATGGTCACCATTCCATGTTAAAGGGCGAAGCGCACATAATACAAGGTGTGTTTAATATAATAAATGGTCGCTGCTACTAGTTATAGGGTGAAGTATACAAATTAAATGGTGCATTCGATATAATAAAGGGTGGAATTAATATGTTAATTGGTCGTCGCTACTAGTTATAGGGTGAAGTATACAATTTATATGGTGCATTCGATATAATAACGGGTCGATTTAATATGTTAAATGGTCGCCGCTACTAGTTATAAGGCGAAGTATATAAATTAAATGGTGCATTCGATATAATAACGGGTCGGTTTAATATGTTAATTGGTCGCCGCTACTAGTTATAGGGTGAAGCATAGAAATTAAATGGTGCATTCGATATAATAACGGGTGGCTTTAATATGTTAAATGGTCGCCGCTTCTAGTGAAAGGGTGAAGCATACAAATTAAATGGTGCATTCGATATAATAACGGGTCGGTTTAATATGCTAAATGGTCGCTGCTACTAGTTATAGGGTGAAATATACAAAAAAGGGTAAAGATGTGTCAAATTGTGTAGCTAATTTTACATAGTTTCAAAAGAAAAAAAAGAAAAAAATAAACAAGCAAACAACCCCCACTCCCCTTCACATCTCAGAATTAGTAAATTTAATCTGAAACAATAAAATATCAAGATATCTATGTAAGTCTGTGGTACGAGGGGGAAAGCGCACCGATTTGATTTTTTCATTCCAATGCCCCCCCCCCCCCACACTTTTTGTTGCAGCTTGGTTGAAGTAAAGATTGTCCCACTTTAAAGTATTTCATAAAGAATATTTCAAAAAGTTAGAGAAAGATCCTAAACCCCCAATTGTTTTTCAAATTTGAGACTGTAAATTATTGACGGCTTTCAATTTTTACCCCCCTCCCTTCATAAAACGTACGGCAAAATGAGAAGTAACACTCATGAGAGGTTCGCCCCCCCCCCCCCCCCCCCCGGAAATAGTTTTTTCACATTTGAAAAACGGTTTATGGTGTTTTTTTTTTTTTTTTTTGTTTTGTTTTTTTTTTGCTTGTCAAGAGATGTCAGGAATGAATGTTTATTTTACTGGGGTGGACCCCTCCCTTGGAAAAAAAATTCCTGGACCGCATCCGCGCCTGACACTTAGCTCTCCCCCCCTACCATTAGCCTTTTTTTTGCAATCGTACTTGATAGATTTACACATTTAAATATACGAAACATTTTTGTTCCATCAGCCAGTTCTACAAAGGATAAGTTCGTCCAATTTTCCTTGCAAAATTTTACCCGGATTGCTCATTCTTAATATCTTTCTTCCTTTTTTTTATCTTTAAATAAGAATACTAAAGGAGAACTGTGTCATTGAAATCCCTCTCTAATACCAGTTAATTAATTTATCATAGCTAAAATTTAATGTGCGTTTTTTGAAACCATGCATGTAAAATTAGCTGAACAATGCATGAAAATTGTACAAGACGCATTTTTAGTGTGTTATTTAACTTATTTTAAATATTTATTATGTGCCTTTTACCCTATTACAAGTAGCAGTAAACATGGTAAACCAACCATTTACTTTGTAGAACACACCATTTATCTACCTTTGACACTAAAACAAGTAGCGGCGACCATTTAACATATTAAACCGACCCGTTGTTATGTCGAATGCACCATTTAATTTGTATACTTCACCCTATAACTAGTAGCGGCGACCATTTAACATATTAAACCGACCCGTTGTTATATCGAATGCACCATTTGATTTGTATACTTCACCCTATAACTAGTAGCGGCGACCATTTAACATATTAAACCGACCCGTTGTTATATCGAATGCACCATTTAATTTGTATACTTCACCCTATAACTAGTAGCGGCGACCATTTAACATATTAAACCGACCCGTTGTTATATCGAATGCACCATTTAATTTGTACACTTCACCCTATAACTAGTAGCGGCGACCATTTAACATATTAAACCGACCCGTTGTTATATCGAATGCACCATTTAATTAGAATACTTCACCCTATAACTAGTAGCGGCGACCATTTAACATATTAAACCGACCCGTTGTTATATCGAATGCACCATTTAATTTGTATACTTCACCCTATAACTAGTAGCGGCGACCATTTAACATATTAAACCGACCCGTTGTTATATCGAATGCACCATTTAATTTGTATACTTCACCCTATAACAAGTAGCAGCGACCATTTAACATATTAAACCGACCCGTTGTTATATCGAATGCTCCATTTAATTTGTATACTTCACCCTATAACTAGTAGCGGCGACCATTTAACATATTAAACCGACCCGTTATTATATCGAATGCACCATTTAATTTGTATACTTCACCCCATAACAAGTAGCGGCGACCATTTAACATAGTAAACAGATCCTTTATGATATCGAATGCACCATTTATACACCTATCACCCGATAACATGAAGTGGTGACCATATAACACAATAAACTGACCCTTTATTATATTAAACATACCATTTATAATGTATCTTTCACTGTATAATAAGGAGTGGTGACCATTCAACATAAAGAACCGACCTTTTATTATATTGAACACACCATGTATTATGTGCGCTTCACCCTTTAAAAAGGAGTGATGACCCTTTATTATATTGATTCAACCCTTTATTAAATGGAACACACCATGTAACATTATGTACCATACCTTAAGGCAGCTATGGCGTTCCATATATATCTGTGTTCGCAATATCCGTGAAGTTGTACTAAAATTTTTTACTGTATTACACAAATGCTCCTCTTCAAAATTAACCCGTTTAAACTGTCTTACATTTTCATGTCCATTGTTGAACACGGGGCCCTATGAGATGGCCACCATCTCAATGATGTCTAGTTTTGTTTAAAGTCATTTGCAGGAAAATTGTTTTCATTGTTTGTCAATAATTTTATACTTAAGAAACATTATATGCTTTTAATTATAATTTATGATGTATGATTATGAATTAATTATAATTTATGATGTATGATTCTGAATTTTTTTAAGATCATTTACAGTAGGCAATATAAGTTCAACCTTATACTAAATTGAACATAGGGATGATATGAGTTTGCTATGTACATGTATACATTTGTTCATATTTTGAATATGCTATGGCAATATTGACTTTGAAAATGCATTTGTAAAATTCATGACTGTACTTCATTTACCGGTACCAAGTAGTCATTACAATTATTTTCTCTTGCAGATGAAACATTATCTCCAGACATATGGGTGGCCCTTGAACAGTGAATTGTCAAAAATTGAAGCATTCAATAAAGAAGATTTAAAGAAACAGAAATTCAATGTTTCCAGTTGTTTGTTATCAAAATAATAACTTTGATAATCATAGTGGTGCTTCCTCAAAATCTGCATGTGTTCAATTTAAGCAGTTTCAAATTAAAATATCAATAAAGCTCATTCATTCATTTGCTGGATCAGATTTTGAGATTGTACTTATTGCATTTTTTTGAATATCAGTAACAGTGAAACCTTGATGAATGAGTTGTACTAATTCATATACAGATCTAAGTATTAGAATTTCCTAATACTTTTCATCAAATGGATTAAAAGAATTGAAAGTCCAATATACTAGGAAAAATATATACTGTGTACGTCACATGGATTTGATATGAATATCACATGCAATTTGCACGAAATTCATATGAAAATCTGTAAAGAAAGTAGCAAAAATATTCATATGAATTTCGTGCGAATTTTTATTCGCATGATATTCGTGCGAATATCATGTCAAAATTGCATGATATTTTCATGCGAATATCATGCGTGGTCCTTTTTGTCTCCTTTTCATGCGAAGAATTCACACGATATTCGTGCGAATTTCATATGAAGTTCATGCGAGCCACTTTTGCCTGTGTATATTTTAAAATATCATTCTGCAAATGTCATACGTGTTGATATGGATTCATATAAGCTCATAAATTATTTCTAACAATTGACTGCTATGAAATATAGAAATTCAAAAAATATGAACAAAAACCATTCTTTGCAACATATCTCAATAATTTGATCATTGACCCCATATAACATTAAGACTATGATAATTAGGACAACAAAGGTAACCTAAGGCTATTTATAATTTAGAGTTCTTATCATTCTGATTTTTTTAATATTCGATTCAAAATGGGGAAAAAATATGAATACGACAGCGGAAATTCGGACGGTAATAATTATCAACTTTATGGCCCAAACTCTAATCGTTTCTTTATATGAAGCAAAGCTGTTCTGTTGCTATAATATTTCATTATTTAAAGAGTTGTGTTGCTTGTAATATTTTTGAGTAAAGAAAAAATTGGTCATTGTGTGAAAAATTGAAGCTTTTTCGAGAAATACTGAGGGGCCAGTAGCGTAAAATGTAGGTCATTGACCTAGTTAATTGAAAGTGATATTTAACACAAGAATCATATATAAGTGTACAATGTGCAATCGGTGGTTTTTCGTTCTTATCGGTGGAATTTTTAGTCATCTGAGTAAAGGTATACCTTAAGCTTAAATTGGGCTTTTTTAATTACTTTTACGATGTATTTGATATTATTTGCCAAATATATTGAAAGGATTCATATATAATTCAGGACCTGCATAGAACATGTAATAGCAAGCACAAAATCACCCTTTTTATATGCTGCATGTTATAAAAAAAGGAATTCAAACTTAATTCAAACTTAACAATACTGAAAACTTCAAAAGACTAAAAATTTACCTTTTTCGTCCACAAAAGCCTTCCGCACGAAATCTTTTCGGTATGGAATTTAATCATAGGGTTTTAACTGAATATAGTTTAATTTAGCATCATAGAATCAAAATTTATCCTAAGAACTAAAACATTATGTAGAATTTTTCAAATAGAGGTCAAGATAAAATTCTTCTGATTGGGCAACGCTGTAGTTAGAATAATGTGAGTCTGTAAACAAGCCCTCACTACAGTAAGAATACCCCCCCCCCCTTATCCTTGCAATGTGACAAAATTTTTACAGAATCGCTTTGAAACGATTTTAAAGAATACAAAAGAATCTGCAATGAAAATAACTTCCAAATTAATTATAACAAACCTGTTTAAGGTTTTGTGTATGCCTTTAAACCTAAAATATAATCCAAATAAAAACCAAGAGTCAACACATTTTCTCAACTTTTTTTTCTCGCTTTAAATTTACACGTGATGTTCAATTCGGAACTCTCTTGATTGTTCCTAGTAAATGCACTGAGTTCACTCTAAAAAAAAGATTTACTTAGTAACTTATATTTAGTTAATTTTCTGTATATAAGTAATAACATATTACTGTATGTGTAAAGCGGGCATCATATTTTAGCAGCATTGGCGCAGACAACAATGCGCTAATTCATGAATACCGCGAAGAAATCATTAGATATACAATACACTGAACGGACATGATGATTACACCAACAACTCCATACCCAGTGATTACGCTAACTTTTGAAAGCGGCAAATAATGCACACGTACTTTTGAAAACGGCAAATAATTTACACGTGCAGTACTTGGTCTTTACTTACATTTTACCACTATTTATTAACTATTACCAAAATATTTTTTAATTGCTATATTTAATTGGTTTACCTAAAACAATAAATTATTTACTGAATTAAGGAAAATTCAGACCAGTTGCAGTACAAATTACTTAAATATGGTAGTCTAATCACTATCGGGATCGAATTTTTGAAATGTCGGGCTTGGTGATCAATTAATTGTAACAGACCGCCAAAATATATAATTTTGGCTTCCATATTTTAGGAGAGAAGGAAAGATTGATTGATTGATTGATTGATTGATTATATGCTGTTTAACGTCCCTCTCCAGAATATTTCACTGATATGGAGACGTCACCATTGCCGGTGAAGGGCTGCAAATTTAGGCCTATGCTCGGCACTTATGGCCTTTGAGCAGGGAGGGATCTTTATCGTGCCACACCTGCTGTGACACGGGGCCTCGGTTTATACGGTCTCATTCGAAAGACCGCCCCATTTAGTCGCCTTTTACGACAAGCAAGGGGTACTGAGGACCTATTCAAACCCGGATCCCCACGGGGCGAGAGAAGGAAAGAGAATGTTTTGAAGAGGGGAATGGCTGACCAATACGCATGAGATTGAATTGCTTTATCTTCCAAAAGATGTAGATATTTTATAAACAGTAGGTATCATATTTTTACATGTGCATTTCAGCCACATTCAGTCAGGTCATAGAACTTTTGCAGTCTTGATATAGCACAACTGAGGGAGGTTTTTTTGTTGGACGGGGTAAAATTTTGCATTTATTAACCTCACATATCTTTGTAGAAGAAAATTTTACGACGGGAGAGAATAAGTGGTCATTATGACTTTACCATGTTGTTAACAGGGCTTTAAAGCTAGTCCAGGAAAGTTTATGTATGAGTTATATATGTTCATATTTTTCTTAATTTAGGAAAAGTTTTATCAAAGAAAATTGTACTATAATTAAAATCACTGCAATAAAATAATCACAAATGCCATTATTGATTAATTGTTGTAAACAAATTCATATAAAATTGACGAAACTAAACTCGTATATCTGAAAGTTTATAAAAGGTTAGCAATTATATTAAATTTTATTATTTTTGCAACCGTGAAACTAAAAGTGCGTTTTTACACTGATAGGTATTACCTATTGACTCAGTGCAGCCAACAAACATTAAACATGCAGTTACCTTACCAGTAATGAAGAAGTTAATTTTTATTTGACTGATGGGTATGAAGCGCAGCCCTCGGATATTAAATGAATTTTGAGAACTGAAGGAATGCAGGTAGGAAAAAGACCAAAATCATAAGATGTTTTTTTTATAATGATTTATTGTATCTGGTGTTTATATATTTCAACAATAAAATGTCTGTCTTTGGTTGTTAGTACGGGAATGAATGTCGCAGCTGTTGCAGAAAAAATTTATAACCAGCTTACGCGGGTTATGTAAATTTTCTCTGCAATAGCTGCGACATTCATCCCGTACTAACAACCAAAGACAGACATTTTATTGTTTATATTCATATCTGTTTAAATAATCATTTAAAATAGGATTAAAAAGATTGATTATTGTATTTAATGATGCGAACGTCTTTGTGTGTTTCATTGATGGAACAGCCACTGATCAAGAAATCTGTACAGGTGACATGTCTAGTGTAGCTCATGCACTGATTAACGCAATGGTTATCTTAAGAAATAAAGGAGGAAATATTCAGTGGACGTAAATAAAATTACTGTAATTAAGATCGATAAAAGAGTCTACTGTACATGCTGTTAGTAAATATTCATATATTGTTTTCGAATAGTTAATAGTGTTGTATTTTTTGCCACCAATAGAATAAATTTCTTTTATTGGTCATGAAGATACAGTGTAATTTGTACATTTTTGACTTCATTTAATTTTTTTGCTCCTTATAATGTAACACATTGAATATAATTTTACACTTTGTTGATGCATGGTGTTGTAAATTTTATAACTATGTTTGTATGCCCTATGTAGCAGTTTTAAGAAATTTGGATATCCATATAAGATACTAATTAATAAATTTTTGTACAATTACAAAGCTGTTTTCTTTTTTACATAAGTAATTTTTGCAGTGCTACTAGTAAATAATGTGGATTTAAGTAAAGGAGAAAGTCCGAAAACTGTCCATTCTGTGAGAGAAAGAACTGTTCGAGGCCCGTAGGGCCGAGAATAGTTTTTTCTCTCACAGAATGGACAGTTTGAGGACTTTATCCTACTTAAAACATTTTCTCTATTGTTAACTTAATAAACTGTCCCAGGTGATGGTTATGTATTTGCCAAGATTACGTAACACACTTGATTGTCCAGAGAGTGGGGGTGAAAACAATACCTGTATTGTTTAACTTAATGGACAGTGCCAGGTAAATTTAGATCTGAAAGATAGCTCACTTGATTTCTTACCACTTCCCATGTAAAGCTTCATGAGTGAAGATGTCCTCATCGGATGGAGAAAGTAATACATATTTTTCCAAAATATGGACCAAAGGTTATTACCTACAGTACGTAGACACAAGCAGAAGCTTGTAGGTTTGCAGATTCTAAAGTTGACAAAAACTATCGCAAATCTTTGTAAACAATCAGAATTTAAGGGACACAATGATACGAAACATTCTTTGAGAACAACAGCGACGACCCCCTTGTATGAAGTTTCAGGAACAGTTTATAACAGAAAAAAACGGGCCACAAATCAAGTGGAGTTTTATCATATAATTGAACCAACAATAAATAGTGCAGGGAGTAAATGAAATAATTCATGGAAATATGAGAGATTCAGATGATGGAAGTGTATGAAAAGATAAAATTTGTTATCTCTGTACCAAAAATGATTCCACTTGCAGTGCATCTAGTGAGATTATCTTTTCATTGGAAATGAGCCTTTATCTTTTAAAATTTAAATTGATTTGGATATACTATTCATTTACAAATGTTGTGAAGGGGATGAAGCGTTTGTTTTTAATAAAGAAAATTTTAGATGTGGATGTTCTAAAATTATTATGCATCAGGATTAAAATGTGTCTTTTTTGCATTGGATTTGCCATTTCCAAAGATGATATACAGTTGAACATTTCATATACAATTGTTTGATATTTATGCATGATTGTGCATTAAATTAAAAATTTAATTGCCTATTTTAATAACTAATGAAGTTCAGAAAATATTTTTGGAATTTAAGTATTGTTTTCAACATTTAAAACCTGTACATTAAGTTACCTTTAATTGTACATTAAGTTGACAAAACGCTGTCGATTAAGTTCAGAATTGAGAGTTTTGTCAACTTAATGTACGGTTACAGGTGACTTAATGTACAGGTTTTAAATATCCAAATTTATTATGCCATGTAAAGTACTAAAAACACAAAGGATTACATAACAAAAATGTTTTAAGTAAATATAATAAGTATTTCATTTACTTAGTAGTCTTTTCAGTAATAATATTCTTAGATTTTAATAAATTTCAAGTATTACATTTACTTAGTAATAATTTATAAAATTTAATAAATAGAAAGCATATTATCTTTTCATTAAGTAATAATATTTTACCAACAATGAGCAGTTCATTTACTAAGTAATATAATTCCTATTGTTTAAGCAATTCTGTGGATACTTAGTAAATCATTTTATAAGTAAATGAATTCATCCTTATTACTATTTATGTTTACAATTACTCACCGTGGTAGTCATTTCCTTGCTAATCTGACTAAATGGATTACTAATAATTTATAGTTTTTCTTAATCTAATATCTTATTTTAAAAACAACAAGTAAAACTTTTTTAGAGTGTTATAGTTATCTCCTGTGTTTATAAATTTTGCCACATTGTGAATACACGGAACGAATACTATCGTTAAATCGGCTCCGTGGTACATTTATCATTTTAACGATAGAACATTCTATTTAGGCAACATTTTTAAATTAAAAATTAACGAAATTAGCTCACCTTAACGAAGTTGAAGGAGCTTATGTAATACCCTCGGCGTCGGCGTCCTGGCTTAAGGTTAAGTTTTTTGGAGCAGTTTTCTTTTTACGTACTTCTATGTCCTATAATGATTAAACATGCATGGAAAATGTTTTAGTGTGTTTCACTGTACCAGTCAAAGTTTCAAATGCTGCAATTTTGGCAAAGGAATGACCAAGTTAATGTTTTTGGAGCAGGTTAACATTTTTGGTGTAGTTTTTGGTGTAGGTCTCATTTCCGAGTAACTATAAGCGCTATGTTGACCAAACTTGCATGGATGATACATCTAAGAATGCACACTACCAGGCTTGCTTCGGATGCTGAATCTGACCTATATTTTCCGCATGAGTGAACAGGTTAATGTTTTTGGTGCAGGTCTCATTTCCAAGTAACTATGAGCACTATAATGACCAAACTTGCAATGATGATACATCTAAGGATGCACACTACCAGGCTTGCTTCGGATGCTGAATCTGACCTACATTTTCTGGTTGAGTGAACAGGTTAAAGTTTTTGGTGCAGGATTCATTTCCAAGTAACATTGAGCTCTTTAATAACCAAACTTGCAAGGATTATACATCTAAGGGTGCATTCTACCAGGCTGGCTTCGGATGCTGAATCTGACCTACATTTTCTGGATTAGTGAAAGGTAGTTTTATACGGTTTTCTTTTCCAAGTAACTATGAGCCCTATGTTCAGCAAACTTGCATGGATGAAACATCTTTGGATGTACACTAATGAACTAGCTTCAGATGCTGACTTCGACATACATTTTCCAGACAATGGACTTGGTAAAAGTTATGGGTGCAGGTCTATTACCAAGAAACTATAAGGCTTATATAAACCAAACTTGCACAAATGATGCATCAAGGGATGAAAACTCCCAGACTTGCTTCAGATGCTGGATTTTAATTATGTTTTCATGACGAAGAACTAGTTTTAAGTTTTTATATAGGTCTATTCCAAAGTATCAGATCAAAATTGCATAAATGAAGACAAACCTTTAACTGGGCTATTTAATGATAAAGACGTTATCCTTGGGACTAAAACTGGCCTGTTTTTCTGTTTACGATTTAGTTTCAGGTTAAATAAAACATGATTTTGATTGGTTCATGCAAACTTGCATGAGGCCAATCAGAGAACGTATTTCGAACCCCGTCAATCTAGACCTATTCGGTCCATTAAGGGTTTATGTGGAGCGGATCAGAAATTCTTGACTTGGGAAAATGATTGCCCCATTGTGCACCCCCTATTTTACTTTTTGATCTGACATATTCTTGGGTTTTCCGGCCACAGCAAAACATGGACTTTGCCATTATATAACAATATGGGAGGCGGGGGGGGTATCATTTAGTGAGCTCATTGCTCACAATACCTCTAGTTTTGGATACTTTTTAATCGCAACTTTCAAATTGACTTCTTAAAGATGAGTATTTTGCCAAGCTTTTTGAACCATATTCTTGGTATTGTCGAAATTTAGCGCCGAAAAATATGGAAGGGAATTACCGCCAAAAGTCTATGTATCTTGCTTTAATTCTTATTCTGCCTACTTCTTTATGCTTTGTTATTAATGTAATTATATGTCACTTTATTGTTTTCATATTCGTCTTTATTACATTTCACTTTGACTTTTATCCTTCTTCATTTCGTCCTTACTTCTATGTTTCTTTATTCTTGTTAAGTCATTTTATTTTATCTTTAAATTGATACAATATCTTAAATGATTATCTCTATTACGAACGTTAACTCAATCACGCAAACAATGAAGCATATTCAATGAAGACGAATGTAAGTTGTCAAACCGTCAAAATTTAGTGCGGCATTATAACGCTAGGTGGTGTGGTGTTCGCTACGAGTGTTGGTAAAACTAGGTAACCAAACCCGGGTCGGGTTATTTGAGATTCTTTAATACGCCTTAGTACTTTAATTATCAATCGAACTTCTGAAGGTCTGATCCAATAATCCGATCCAATAATGGAAACTCCATATTTATTTTCTCTGGCCACACAGGATATACTTTAGTGGCCTCTTTTTTCAGACATAACTTTATACTATACTGAATATGTTTATTGAAAGGCCGACCCACTTTTTGTAAGAGTAAGGGTCAAATAAGTTAATGTAGTGCGTATAGTAGGTAGAAAATTTAAATTTGACTCTATAGAAGAAGTTGAATCTAAGCCAAAACTCACCCCGCCTTCGAAATAGGATTTCATTGGCATCGGAAGCAAATTGAAAGTGGGGGGGGCTAAGTGTAAGAATTTTGACCATCAAAAAAAAAACCTGACAAGCAAAAAAAAAAAAAAAAAAAAAAAAAAGAAAAGAAAAGAAATGTCCATTTTCCGAACTCAAATATTCAATTTCGTGGGGGTGGGTGAGGGGGGGGGGGGGGGGTAGGCTCGAACTCCAGTGCCAAAGTTTTTTTTCGCATACACCACCACTTTCCCCATTTTAAACCTATACTGCATCGTGCCTATGGCAAGTGGGGGGGGGAGGGGTTATAACCTATGCAGGAACGTCTGTACTAAGTCTATCTCTGGAAAAAAAGTGGGGACTAAGTCCACCCTCCTCCACGGTTCCGACGCCTAGTATGTATTTTCAAGTTTTTTTTGCGCTTGTCAAGTTGTTTTCAGCCGGGTACTTAAATATTTATTCTCTTGTTGCCCCCTCCCCACTTTCAAAAACTTACAATGCTACGTTACTGTTCTCTCGCCTGAAAAATATAACTCTATTAAAGTTATTTGTTTGATAATTGAATTCTAGTTTAATTGATATAAAAATGTTCAATATTTTGATACTAGTTAACCCTCATAAATCACAAATTGGGTTGTTTTTCAGAACCTTCCACTGAACTGAAGTTTATTTCATGACAGATAGTAACTGCTCATGTGCGTGATTCTAGGGGCAGGGCTTTGCAAAGGAGTGAGGAGCGTTAATATGGGTAGGCAGGCGCGGGATCCAAATTTTTTTTCCTGCGGGGGGGGGGGGGGGGGGGGGGGGCACCCCAGCCCAAAAACAAAAATTCCAATCCCAGAAATTACTTGACGGGCATAAAAAAACCTAAACTCGCCCAAACGTCAAAATCCAATTTCGAAGGGAGCGTTTAACTTTTTTCCTTGCTATAGTATATACATTTTTTAACCTTGTAAATTCCAGGGGGTCCTTACACCCCACCCCCTCTAGATCCGCGCATAGTAGGCGAAGTAAGAACTAGGCTTCATGCATCCAGACATACTAGAAACTCCCTGGTCTTATTTTCAGCGTTAATATTTCTTATTAAAATAGCACTTAATTTTCAATAAAGAAAGAAATATCTTTAGTACGCATCGTATTTGTGATCAGCCAGGAGAGCTAAAAAAAAATCTCAGAACTCGAAAATTCTGTATGGTGGTGGTGAGGGGGAAGGGGTCGTCAACTTTTTTACAGTGCTAAATTTTACTCATACCAATAAGTACATGACTTTTAATATATAAATTGACTATAAGTACTGCAACAAAAAGGGTAAGACAGGGACGTAGTATCAGAGGGGGGGGGGGGCAGGGGGGAGGGCTCCCCTCCCACTTTTTCCCCCGACCTTACCTTTACAATAGAAAATGTTTACTTAAAGGAAGATTAGCCCCCCCCCCCCCACATTTCACCACAGTGGATATAAAAAAAATTTTCCCCCAAAAAAAATTGGAATTAAAAAATAGTTGTTCTTGAAAAAAGTTAGCCACTTTACCGGTGGAGAGCTGCAAATTTGGCCTATATACTTGGCACCTATAGCCATTGAGCAATGAGGGATCTTTTCTTGTGCCAGCACCTACTGCGACACGGGACCTCGGATAACAAGGTCTAGATCGATGGATTGAAATCCACATCCTACAGTGGGATTTTTACCCACGACGTATTGATCGACTCTTTACTACTGTACTTCGTGACTCTAGAGCAGACGCCGTAACCACAGTGCCACTTAACCCAGGGGTGAGGGGGGTTTGTCATAATCCATATGGACTCGTGAAGATTATCTATATTTAACTATTGGTTAAAATGATTTAATTATAAAGCACTTTTAGAATGATGTCATTTAAATATTTATTCATACATGTATCATATGTATAGGACGGATAACTTTTCTTCAAAAACTGAAAACGTTCGTATATATAAACATCGTTTTACGATTAAAAAACTATTCGGGGGAGGGGTTGCTATGAAGGGGGGATTGCTATATATAGCAAGATTTCCCACGGAAGACTAGCTATACCCCGGGGGAAGTCCAAGTGTATAGTCTTCCAAAGGAAGCATCACTATGTTTCACTTCAAAGGGAAATCTTACCATCTAGGACTTTCGAGGGAATGGCATGTACATATATCGGGTACATACCTGAACTAATAACAAACATCATTCATTTGAAAATTTAAGTTCGATCGATAAAGTATTAAGGCAGAAAATTGGAAAAAAATCTCGAATAACCCCGGCCCGGTTTGCTTACCTAATTTTACCAACACTCTTAGCGAACACCCCTGCCACCTAGCGTTATAATGCGGCACTAAATTAGGACAACTCGTATTCGTCTTCATTGAATATGCTTCATTGTTTGCGTGATTGAGTTAACGTTTGTAATAGAGATAATCATTTAAGATACTGTATCAATTTAAAATAAAATAAAATGACTTAACAAGAATAAAGAAACACAGAAGTAAGGACGAAATGAAGAAGGATAAAAGTCAAAGTGAAATGTAATAAAGACAAATTTGAAAACAATAAAGTGACATATAATTACAATAATAACAAAGCATAAAGAAATAGGCAGAATAAGAATAAAAGCAAGATACATAGACTTTTGGCGGTAATTCCCTTCCATAGAAAAAGGATAATGCTGCATAAAGCAAACATGCCAAAAAATTTGATAATGTTAGTAATGTTTATCTTTTAAATAAGTAAATAATACCATGGAAGGAAACATCTTTGACATTTACGGTTTAAACCTTTGAAATTTTCTTTAACGTATCTTTCATGATGATGGATTTCAGAAACTAGCACTAAAAACTAGTTTTATATTTAACAGAAAAATCGGTGTCTCTAATAACGAAAAACAACTTGAATTGCCGTCTGTGGTCCCAGTTGTATCTATGGAACGCCGTCACTGCCTTATAGCAGAACACTACAATTGCATTGTGTCAACTTTCCATTACATTATGTCAACACTTTGTGACATTTACGCACAGTACTATTGCATTGTGTCTACTTTCCATTACATTATGTCAACTCTTTATGATATTTACACACACTACTATTGCATTATTTCAACTTTCCATTACATTATGTTTAGTCTTTATGACATTTACACACACACTACTATTGCGTTATGTCAACTCTTTATGACATTTACACACACTACTGTTGCGTTATGTCAACTTTCCATTACATTATGTCAACTCTTTATGACATTTACACACACTAACTATTGCTTTATGTCAACTTTCCATTACATTATGTTAAGTCTTTATGGCATTAACTCGCACTTCAATTACATTGCGCCAATCTTCCATTGCATTATATCAGCTCTTTATGACATTAAGTCAAAACGATTTTACGTGGTGTAAAGATGTTTTTATATAATTTCAACTCATTATTACATTATGTGCACTCTCTATTATTTGGTCTAAGTATTCATTACAAGATGTGAATTTATCTTTAATTCAATATCAAGTCGCTATAACACGATGTCAGAATTTCATTACATGATGTGAAAAAAAATGTCACATGTGGCCAATTCTTTACTATACTGTGTCATCAATATGCTACATGACGACGGGAATCTATTACACGTTGTCAATTTTCCCTTACTTTTTGACAAATCATTATGTTATGCCATTGTATCTTTACATTGTGTCTAAAATGCTTAGCCTCTTGTCAGTATATCTTAGAATATTTCAACAATTTCGTTTTGTGTTTTTAATATTACATGCACATATGTTAAACATGCAAATAATTTAAATTAAACATATCAAATATTAAATTATACACAAGACTTAATTAATCCTTAATTAAATATCAGGTTAAATTTATAAATAGGATCATGTTCCCATGGAATCTTTATTGACGATTGTTTTTTTAACGTCGAAATTCAATGGCCATTTAATCTCATATAAATATCGCAAATCAAATAATATGTGTCATGCAGCAATATTTTTCTTTTTATTTTGAATTATTTTGAAAACTCCAAAACTTCTGATCTAACTACAAAGCACTGTCCTAAGCTTTTTATCAGTCTTTAACCCTCCTTTTTTTTTTAAAAAAAAAAAGTGTAAACACATGGTATTTCATACGTGCACTGGTGGTATGGTGGGGAGAGGGGGGATCCCGCCCTCCCATCTTTAGTGACCAAAATATGCATGAAATTAATCAATTGATTTTATTTTGTAGGACATTGCATTAGTTTTACATAAAGTATAACTGAAATAAGTTGAAACGTTTTATAAAAAAAAAATCTAAAGCCTGAGAGCTTCCGGGCTTTCACCCCCTGGTCCCAACTCATTCACCATATCGTCCCCCTTTAGCTACTCTTTTCAAGAACCCAAGATCGCCACTAATATAAGCCCATATTTACTAAGGCAACTGGTCAATTGATTAAAGTGAGGGACTGGTAGATTTTCGGAACAGAATTCTGGTCCTGGAATGGTTGAAAAATGACTAATTCCAGTGAAGTTGAATCGTTTTTGAAGGTTGGGGGAGGTTTGTCAGCCAGAAAAAAATATGGGACAAAAAAAAAAGAAAAAAAATCCAAACTCGAAAATCCTATTTCGGGTGAAAGGGGGGGGGGTCCAACTTCGATCAGTCCTAAAAAAAATTCCAAATATACTACATTACCCTTATACTTCAGCAAAAAGTGGGGCTGAATTTCAATGAACATTTTCTATGATAAAGTTATGTCGGAAAAAAGAGGAAGTCAGACCCCCCCCCTTCTCATATAATGTATAATTAATCAGGAACCCACCCCCCCTTCCCAGGCGTGAAAACCCGGGTATCAACTTTGACATAACGTAAATGTATTTTACAGCACGTAATGAACATTTGTAATCAACGTGATAAAGAATTAATACAATGTAAAGAAAGTTCTAAATCACATAAGAAAGAGTTAACGTATTCTTATTAAATATCCACATAAAGGAATGGAGTTTTGACATAATGTAATAAAGTGTTGATATAATCTGGAACGCCGGGACTGTCTCCATAATATATGTTCACATTATGTTAAAAACCTTTTTACTTAACGTAATAAAGCACTGACATAATGATGTTTTCACCTCACATTGTGATGACCTCGGCCTAAAATAAAGATACATTGACATCACGTAATAATGCTTTGTTGTAATAGAAATACACACTCACAAAAGGGAATGTACTTTGACTTAATGTAATGATAAATTAAATCATAGAGCACATGTAAAACGAAATTAACTTGACGTAATGCAATTTTGACCTCACATATTAAAGAAATGAAATAATATAAAGAAATATTCATTTTCACGTTATAAAGTTTTAACACAATGTAAACATATTTTCACTTCACATAATGAACTTTGGTCTTCAAGTTATAAAGTGCCGACATAATGGAAGAATGTGTTTACTTCATGTAATGCAGCATTGACATGATGTAAAGAT
This sequence comes from Saccostrea cuccullata, assembly GCF_032062105.1. Lineage (NCBI taxonomy): Eukaryota > Metazoa > Mollusca > Bivalvia > Ostreida > Ostreidae > Saccostrea > Saccostrea cuccullata. Next base: position 20,085 of record NW_026931282.1, on the reverse strand, counting down.
ATTTTTACATCACCTCATAAAAAATTGACATAACCTAAAGATATGTTCACATCACGTAATGATAGATTGACATAATGAATGCATAGTTTTATGCTATAAGGCAGTGATGGCGTTCCATATGTATCGATAGTCTAATTTGCCGATAATTGGATGTTTGTATGCTGTATGCATATCGTGACACTTAACACCATAAATACTATGAATGGCTGACACGAGTAATGTATTTGATGATATATAAAAGTCTACACCAAAATTCACGTGGATGGCCTTAAATTTAGTTTTATTCCATTCGCCAAATACATAAAATATTGAATATTATTAACATCACTCAACATCCGGTAGCCGAATAACTCTTAAGTTTACACTTGACTCGTTTTCCGGTCACACAGTAAAACTCTGACCGAAGCCTGACATTCTGTTTTAAGTGACGTTAATGTAAAGCTCAAGGCAAGTCCAGAAATAAGGCTCTCCGTCTGACATATATAATAGCTTTCAATTCCTATTTTTCGCTGAATCGTACGTTGATGTTTAATTAAACCTGTTAGTAGGTAACATTTAAAAGTTTCGTTCTATAATGGACACCGTTTAACGTATGTGAGACATTGATGAAATATCTCCAGGGAAGGTTATACAAAGAAATGATACTACTAAGAAGTGACCGTATTCATCCCGCAGTTTTTGTTGTCTTTGGAGATGTCCTCAGCCCTTACTATATAACGTCACGGTCTAGTTAATGTTAACTTCTGATATTAACTGTGAATGTAGAGGGGGCATATTTGTTCCACGCCGTTGTGAAATCATGTGTGAAATAACAGCACTGTCAACGAGTGTGCTGTCAGTCGGTAAATATTTAGTCTGATGGTATGTTAGTAGTAGATCAAAATGTCAGAAACCATAGAAATCCCGGAAAACGGTGTGAAGAATAATGGATATATTTCAGACAATGGGGAACATAAGGTACTGTTCTTCATGTTGTTTTCACTAATACAGAATAAATTAGTTATATTTTATTTATTTTAATTTTTTGCTAAGTTATAATTCATTGCTCTGTTTTATTCGCTTGTTTGTTTTTTCGCACACTTTGAGACGCCGGTGGAGCTGCAATTTACAGCTGAGCTCGGCACTTACAAACTTTGAGAAATATGGTATCTTTTATATATCAACACCTACTGCAACACAGAAGCTCAGATTACCGTATATGGTCTCCGCGTCCCGCAAAGGGATTCGAACATATCTCTTACTCTGCGTCCCACTTTAACCACTACGCAACGCAGACGACTAGGCTTTATTCTTTATTTATCAATTTAACGCAAAAAATATATAATACTTCATAATTTATTCAAATCATTGTCTATTTTAAGTGACACAGTGGTAAAACATACTGTTCATTGAAAAAAGAGAGATGTCCCATCGTTAATTTGGTTTAGACTAGGGACTTTGTGCAAATTTTATTATATAATATAAAAATGACAGGAAGTTTTAATAAAAACAAATATCAAACAATACAAAATACACACCTGTAAAAGTTTATCTAGGTAAATTAATATATGTATACAACAAGGGATCACTTTGATTGATGAGTTTAAATGTTTACTGTTTGCTAAATCTTGAATTAACATTTAATAGCCTTTATCCTTTTCCATCATTACTCAGCATGTTGCGTAATTACAGGGAAATAATTAATGGTTCAATTAAATGAATACGTGTATTACTATAGGATGGTAGATCATCAAGGTAATTTTTTATTTTCTTCCGATTTTGAAAACCACAACGAAACTACGATATTGTAATAATCGCCTAAATATAATTAACATCATATAAATACAATTCTTAGTAAAGGAATAAACTTCAGGAAAATAAAATATAAGGAAATATTATTATATACATGCTTTATGCTTATGATTTTGCTTTTGAAAAAAGCTTACTATATATAAAAACAAATTCTATCCATCAGTAATATTGTACAAGAGGAAGTGTAATAAACTGCGGTGCTATCTGTAATAAATCCCTCTAAAGGCCTAAAGAATGAGTAGTTCGTGTTCACAAAGACGTTTTAGTCTATATTTACTAATATTAAGCGACACAAGACTGATTTCATATGAGACGTGATTGATGCGCGGAACAGCCTTGACATTAAGAAATGAACAAAGTTTAATTGCTTTGTTTTATCGGGATTTATTGTATTCTTAGTTGTTTTTTTAACGGAACAGTTTATATAGAGTGAAAGGAAGCCTTAATTTTATATATATCTTAAGAAACAATAAGGGTATCAGACCCAAAAAGTAATTGATTTTATGAATTATTAATAAATAGAGAGAGATTCTAGGAACAAAGTGCCATTTTCCACTCTTCATGACACAGTGTAAATTAAAGCACAGAGTTATAACAACAATATACAGTTAATTGCTGATTCCAGAACTCAGTATATAATACATTCTGTCTAGAGGCCTGAAAGACAACCACGGCCGGGTACATGTACCTGTATCGATTTGGGGACACCCCCTAAGTGATAAAAATAAGTAGGGGTTGCCCCGTATACGAAACACGTGCCTATGAAGGCAACCAAGACAACAGTAGTTTATGTTTGATTGCATTCTAAAACAATATCGAAAATAAAATGTCCACAAAATAATTTTTATTTTACAGCAGAATTCGCTTCCCAGAGAACGAAAAGTGTCTTACCAAGAAGAGACCGGAAATGACGCAGCTAAGGGCGACAACAAAGTGGATTTACAAACTGAAAGTTTTGATCGCCTACTGTACAAAACCAGCGAAACCCCGCCAATTCATCTGCTTCTACTTTTCGCATTTCAGGTAATGGTAAAAGACAGTGCTTAAAATGAAAGATTTTTAATTTGTATAAGTAGAACCGGAAGTTACGTGACATCTAGAACGTTAGGATCTCTGGATTATGGAAAGTATGAGGATTTGTTAAGCATGCAGATTTACAAATGGTTCCTTTACTCCTTATTTTGATTAATAGTTATCAGACCACAGCTGCTATCAGGAAGAAAATTACCCCCAAAAATCAATATAAGTTAGTGACAAGTTCGAAATTTTCTTTCCCTCTCTCTCTCTCTCTCTCTCTCTCTCTCTCTCTCTCTCTCTCTCTCACAGGATGTTGTAAGACAAAATATAATCTGGTTCCCCGACTCAAAAACTTCACTTAAAATGAGGGAACCAGACGACACAGTAGTATCCTGTTGTCACGATCATTAAGCCAGAATATTTGACCTTTTGACCAGAGGGTCAGTAAATTGTTGACAAAAGTTTATTACTGCGAGAAAACACTCTCAGCAGGAAGCTCCTATACAATTAAATTTGTCACACTTCAAAAAGTTCACAAAAGTTCACATGCCGAAGAGTAAACAGATTAGAAATGTTAATGAGGAGTATGTATTACCTCTGTGAAGTTTACGAGATTAGAAATTAAAGGGGATTTTTTTAATTTTGATAGGGGGCTGCCTTGGGGGGGGGGGGTGGGGGGGGGGGGGTAAAGATCAACCTACATTCGAAAAAAGGTTCGCTGTTCCTCGCCCGACAGGTTGAAAAGAATCAATTGTCTGAATATGCGTTAACCCTCAGATTATTTATTCTTCATACAATGTTTGAATTTTTATTATCTTAGCAGTAAGATTTATACTTAATGCTTAATGTTTCTGGGGTCTTGTGAATATGAGTGTACTGTGTTACAATTAAACTATTAATTGTAAATTGACTCGTTCCACCCGTATCATTTTTTGTAATTTTAATTCTGATGAAAAAATTATACATTATTGAGACTAAAAAAAAGAGAAAAAGAAAAAGAACTTTTTACTTCTAAATCTATGGTTAGGAGAAAACAAATGAGGAGAATTATAAATTTATAGGTGAAAATAATTATTATCTTGACTTCATTTTTTTAACCTTCAACATGACCACAGATCCTGTGCAGGAGGTTCACGTGTTGTCAATAAAACATATCCATGTCACCAGAAAAGGCAGGCGTGAACGAATTAGTATTGCGGTTAAGTATTATAATCTTAAACAAATGTCGACATCGTGTATTAATTAAAAAATTCTGTCCTTGACTTCGAATTATAATTATTTTTAAAACTTAAGGTTTTTACTTAGAGCTTTACTAATTTTCTTTTAATTTCACTTGCACTTCCAGCATAAGCATTTTTAATTTCAAAAAACGCTACATTTTCTTGCTGTCTTTTTCTTCCACGTCTCCATTTCTTCTAGCTGCAGAACTGTAGCTCTATACTGGAGAAAATTCGGACAGATAAAGCAGAGAAATATCTGTCCGAATTTTCTCAAACAAAGAGTTGCAGTTCTGCAGATATAATTCTTTGTATTTTTTCTACGTCAACCCAATTTTTCAACCCTCCTTTATTCCGCTCTTGCTTTTTGCATAGCGCCACCAACACTCCTGTTTCAAAATCGTTTTTTCCTTCAAATTTTCCAACAGCACCATCATTTCTCATTTCCCAAGAGGATAATCAAAGGTATACTAATGTCTGTCCCATTTCTGTTTCTTTGTGTATTTTATTGTAATACGTGTGCATAATAATTGAAACATAACTAATTTTGGTATATTTTACAGCATTTATTCATTTATCTTAATTTTTTATTTTCCCTTTTTTAATACATTTATGTATTGAATCGTTTGTTATATGACGATTTTCATGCTGAATTTTTATTAAAATTATCATTTACAATTAATTTGACATTGAAAACTATCAAAACATAGTAAAGTTAAATTTGTATTAAATGTGCATAAAGATGCCATCTTCGCTAGCCAAGGGTTTCTGATAGGCTATTATCCTCATAATGAGAGTAGCGTATCAGAAACCCTTTGCTAGCGAAGATGAAAGATGCGAAAACTTCCAAAATCGCATGAAGCTCCGTTTTTCCTTTGAAATGCTGAGTTTACAATTATGTGAAAGAAAATGTACTACATAAAAATATCTTGTAAATGAAATGTACTCCTAAGAAGTTATCAGATGTAAAATTGCCAGACGTTTGTAGCGGTTCATTATATATTATAGGAGTCGTTACTCTCATTATCTGTTTTCTGCACTCTTAACTAATAAGTTCTCCACTTTAAAAAATCTAGTCTCTGAAATATCTCAGTATCTAATGTATATAACCTTCCTAAATATTACGTAACAAATAAAGTATACCAAAGTCACATAACAGTTAAAGTATACATAAGTCACATAACAGTTAAAGTATTCCTAAGTGACATAACAGATAAAATATAGCTAAGTCACATAACAAATAAAGTATACCTAAGTCACATAACAGATAAAGTATACCTAAGTCACATAACATAACAGATAAATCATACCTAAGTCACATAACAGATAAAGTATACCTAAGTCACATAACATAACAGATAAAGTATACCTAAGTCACATAACAGATAAATCATACCTAAGTCACATAACAGATAAAGTATACCTAAGTCACATAACATAACAGATAAAGTATACCTAAGTCACATAACATAACAGATAAAGTATACCTAAGTCACATTACCGTTAAAGTAAACTTAAGTCACATAACATAACAGATAAAGTAAACCTAAGTCACATAACATCACAGATAAAGTATACCTAAGTCACATAACATCACAGATAAAGTATACCTAAGTCACATAACATCACAGATAAAGTATACCTAAGTCACATAAAAGATAAAGTAAACCTAAGTCACATTACATACAAAGTATACCTAAGTCACATTACAGATAAAGTGTACCTAAGTCACATTACATAACAGATAAAGTATACCTAAGTCACATTACAGATAAAGTAAACCTAAGTCAAATAACATAACAGATAAAGTAAACCTAAGTCACATAACATAACAGATAAAGTATACCTAAGTCACATAACTTAACAGATAAAGTATACCTAAGTCACATAATAGATAAAGTAAACCTAAGTCACATAACATAACAAATAAAATATACCTAAGTCACATAACATAACAGATAAAGTAAACCTAAGTCACATTACAGATAAAGTAAACCTAAGTCACATAACATAACAGATAAAGTAAACCTAAGTCACATTACAGATAAAGTAAACCTAAGTCACATAACATCACAGATAAAGTATACCTAAGTCACATAACATCACAGATAAAGTATACCTAAGTCACATAACATAACAGATAAAGTAAACCTAAGTTACATAATAGATAAAGTAAACCTAAGTCACATTACATACAAAGTATACCTAAGTCACATTACAGATAAAGTGTACCTAAGTCACATTACATAACAGATAAAGTATACGTAAGTTGCATTACCGTTAAAGTATACCTAAGTCACATTACAGATAAAGTAAACCTAAGTCACATAACATAACAGATAAAGTATACCTAAGTCACATAACATAACAGATAAAGTATACCTAAGTCACATTACCATTAATGTATATCTAAGTCACATTACATAACAGTTAAAGTAAACCTAAGTCACATAACAGATAAAGTATACCTAAGTCACATTACCGTTAAAGTATACCTAAGTCACATTACATAACAGGTGAAGTAAACCTAAGTCACATAATAGATAAAGTAAACCTAAGTCACATTACAGATAAAGTAAACCTAAGTCACATTACAGATAAAATAAACCTAAGTCACATAACAGTTAAAGTAAACCTAAGTCACATCATAGATAAAGTAAACTTAAGTTACATTACATTACATATAAAGTATACCTAAGTCACATTACATAAAAGATAAAGTATACCTAAGTCACATTACCGTTAAATTATACCTAAGTCACATTACATAACACATGAAGTATACCTAAGTCACATTACATAACAGTTAAAGTATACCTAAGTCACATTACATAACAGTTAAAAGTATACCTAAGTCATATTGCATAACACATAAAGTATACCTAAGTCACATTACATAACAGTTAAAGTATACCTAAGTCACATTACATAACAGATAAAGTATACAAAATTCACATTACATAGCAGTTAAAGTATACCTTAGTCACATAACATAACAGATAAAGTATACCTAAGTCACATTACATAACAGTTAAAGTATACCTAAGTCACATTACATAACAGATAAAGTATATCTAAGTCACATTACATAACAGATAAATTATACCTAAGTCACATTACATAGCAGTTAACAGTATAAACATTACATAACAGATAAGTATACAAGTCATAATAACACATAAAGTATACCTAAGTCACATTACATAACAGTTAAAGTATACCTAAGTCACATTACATAACAGATAAAGTATACCTTAGTCACATTACATAGCAGTTAAAGTATACCTTAGTCACATTACATAACAGATAAAGTATACCTAAGTCACATTACATAACAGTTAAAGTATACCTAAGTCACATTACATAACAGATAAATTATACCTAAGTCACATTACATAACAGTTAAAGTATACCTAAGTCACATAACAGATAAAGTGAACCTAAGTCACTTTACAGAACAGATAGAGTATAGCTAAGTCACACTACATAACACATAAAGTATACCTAAGTTAGCCCTCTTTCATAACTGAATGTATGGAAGTATACCTAAGTCACAATGCATAACAGATAAAGTACACCTCACATTACTGCTATATAACAGATAAAATATATATCTATATAACCCTAAATAACAAAGTATATCCATCGACCAAGTTACCTCATATATGATGTAAAATACAAATAAAGTTTGAATATAAACGTGTATAGTTCTTTCTGTCCGTCCATCAGTTTGTCAGTCTGTCCTCCTGTCACAATTTGTTTTTTACATTGGTCAAAACTATTGAGTGAAAAGAGATAAAGCCTTCCTGTTTCACATGTACATTACCTGCGACTAGGCCTTTCTAAATCCGGTACAATTTTTGGCCCCGTAACCTTGAACTTGAATATTTCCCTAAATTTCGTTAAAAAATAACATTACTTTAAATTGGCCAATACTCTTGAAAAAGTAAAGACAGGGCTTTCATATAGCACATGTATATATTACCTGTGAAAAAAAACTTTCTTAATAAACTATTTTTTGGACCATAATAGAATCTCAACTAAATTTTAATGTGTCGCAACTATTTTTTTTATGCAAATATCACCTTTTCAAAGTTTGTTTATAAATGGCTCGTTCATCAAATTGCAAAAACCTGTTCTGAAGTACACATTTCCCGTGACTTTGACCAAGAAATTTGACCTACTTTTCAAATTTACTTTCCTTATCTTATCTGAGTAGAAAAATTAAATAGGGCTTTCATATAAGACATGTAAAGAGACCGGACATTACATCATCATTGTGCTCTCTCCTTCTCTCTCTCTCTCTCTCTCACACACACACACATAATTGAGGTAGATTTGTAAAGACATTCACTAGATGTGATTTCCCTTTAAGATTTGTTTAGAGTACATATTAAAGTTCGGTTTCTTGTAAATAAGGAGTAAATAAGCCTGAGGTAATATGTGATTTATAAGGTACAAATGATTACGGTACAGAGCGCGCCGTCTGGTCCCGGGGAAGGTCTACATACAAAGAGCCAACTAAAGAAAGGAAAATAAAATCAAAACAACTGAAGATAAATTCTGTATGATTGTCCTCCAAAAATTATAAAAGTAAAAAAGTACTATTTGGCAGGAAGACCCCCATGTATCTGCTTGTAGTCATAAATTATAGTTATAAGCCTTTTCATAAGAATGATTACATGATTTATTGATTGTATATTGTTTAACGTCCCTCTCAACAATTTTTAACTCATATGGAGACGCCACCACTTTCTGATGGAAAGCTGCAGTTTGGTCAAAAACTCGGCACTCAGGGCCATTGAGCAGTGAAGTACCTTTTTTCGTGCCAATACGTTAGCACCTACTGCGACACGGGATCTCGGTTTATACGGTCTCATTCATAGGACCAGTCTCCACGTCCCACAGTGGGATTGGATAAAAAATGAATACAACGAGAGAAAACAAAGTTTACGGTCTTACTGATAAAAATTGTCGGCGACTTCTTTCTTGAACACATCTAGAGTTCTAGACTGTGGGTTTCTTCGTGGGGAGTAGGCTGATATGAATTATTATTAATTCTTCGATCCTTAACTTGGTTACGCACGCAACCACCCCACCCCCCGCGAATGCAATGCTCTCCAACTTCGTTGCAAGGCGGGGGGGGGGGGGTACATTTACTTTTTTATGCAAGGAAAAACAATTGTACTTTTTATATTTCTAAGGATTTTACATTTCTGATTCAAAGTAAATACAAAATTGTCACTAATTTACATGTTGTTTTATTAACCATTTTAGATTGTGTCAAGGGCAGTAATCATAACTAGTGATTTCTGAGTTGAAATTGAATGCAAGGGGGGGGGGGGTAATAAAAAGTTGTATTTTCAAAATTACGCTTGTCTCTAAGTCACTAATATTTTTACCGGATTTTGGTTTGTCGTCAACTCAATTAATCTGAGTTGAATTGAGGCCATTAAGACCAATAACAGTTAATTTTCATGAGAAAAATATGGAAAATTCTCGGTGGCCTGCGTTATCTCGTTAGGACTTAGTGGACACCACTGGCACTTGACATGTTAAAGTTGTTTTTTTTTTTTCATAAGTAAAACTTCCCAGTTCTTTAATGGTAACATAGCATGGGTATTTTTTTTTATTTATGAAAAGAAATTTAAGAAAGGTTAAAACACCAAGCGTGGATGCCATTCATACATGTATGAAAAGGTGGGTTCAATGTCCAAACCACTTTTACTTTAAGTATTTTAACCTTGATAACTTGAATTATTAAATATTCTTTCTCAGTCTCATCCCATGATTGAGGGATCGTACGGGAAAAATGTATCAAATAAAACAAAAAAATTTAACGGAGACACGGCTATAAATAAACATTATAAAGTATATAATTAGTAAATAACTCAATTTTGATCCTGCTCCGTTGCCCATTTTTACTGACTTAAATCTTTTAGAATTTTTATAAATATCAAGATAATTTATATCAATTTTTTTTCACTCAAATTATTTGAATCTGTTGTTAAAACATTTGTTCCAAATTTGGTTTATATGGCGTTAAATAAAAAGTAATAACAAAAGTCTACGAACTCTTCTAATGACCCGCGTATCATATATTGTGTTTCGTTGGAAGACAAATACCGGTTCTTTATGCTTACTTTATTTTAAGTGATTTTTGTATTTTTAGCAACTCCTGATGTCGATCTCGGGCACGCTAGCTGTTGTGCTGATCGCCTCTAAGGTGATCTGTGCAGTAGATGACGAGGAATTCGTGGCCTACATACTAAGTTCCTCTCTCTTTATGAATGGAGTCTGCACAATTCTAATGAACACTGTCGGAGTCAGGTAAACGCATCTAAATTTTACAAATAAAACACAATGACAATAGATATCTCTATTTTTATGATGAAATACAGTGAAACCTGTCTAATCCGACATGCACTGGGAGATAATTTTGTGTTGGAATAGAGAGGGTGTCGGATTGCACCATGTCATCAAGCATAGTAAAAAAGTAAAATTTGGAATGAAATTTAATGGAATTCACAGTATATCGGATTATTCAGGTGTCGGATTAGACAATTTTCACTGTACATTCAATCAATTTTTTTAAAAAAAAAGTTAATAAATTAAAAGCTGAGCAAAATGTGTAATTACTACTGAAATAAAAATATTTCGGTAATAAAACACACAGGGAAATTTTGTGTTTAAATTCATTTCATTCTGTAATTTTCAGATTGCCTCTTTATCAAGGGGCCTACGGCGGGTATATTCTGCCTCTGTTGACTCTACTAGAGATCGACCCTAATAAGTGTAAAGTGAAAACTCATCTTCAAGGTTTGTATCAGGGTTTATCGGCAGAAGATTTTGTTATCACCTTGCATTAAATCACCTGTTCGTTTGTGAATGGGTTAGGAATTGCGACGGAGATACAAAACGGAAGTGATGTAATTTTCATCGGGTTCGATATTCTTTTTCGAAGGAATGACCCCTCTCCCCCATTGCCCTTGTCATTAAAATTCAAGCTTTTATCTTCAACTCTATTCTTGATAACTAGATATAACAGTATTCATTATAATTAGGAGTTCTGACTTTGATATCTTCTGTCCTATAAAAACTGCCAAATTATTGATGTGTCGTCTTCAAATACATGCAATTAGGGGGGGGGGGGAGGTTATATTTTTATTTGTGAATTTAGTCATCCAGTCATCAGGAGTAAAAATGATTTCATGTATTTTTATTGGAATTTTTTACTTCGTAAAACCCTTTCATCGGAAGATACATTGAAAATAAATGTAATACATGTACAAAAAGTAAAGAAAACGTATTGTGCTACTTCTTCAGAAAATATTCATGAATTTGTAAACGATCACCTTCCTTGTTAAAGAACATCTTATCAAGCGAGAGGGCTTAGTTTTTAGGTCTATGGTTCTAATAATCACACGTTATTGGTGCAAATTCTTCTCTACGTCTACAAATCAGAATCAACTACCGGTAATTCACATAAAAGTATATATTTACATCGACAGCGCTTTTATATCATTTACATCAATCTTGTAAATCCCGGTGACTTCGAAATAAAGACACCGCAGAGTTTAAAACACCTGTTTCAAATATTGATATTTTGCAGACTACACAGGTTAATGCCAATTTTAACTTTGTCATCATCAACTTCTCTTATTATCACATTCACCTGTATTAGGTGTTTATATCTTTTAATAAATAATTAGTATAACTCGGGTTATTAGTACGATCGGTTTTATACCCAATGAGGCTCATGACAAATAAGTAGGAGTTACAGGGCTTTCTCTAGTATCGTTATCCCTATACATCAGCTCTTAGTACTTCAGTATATACTATGGTCTCAGTTGTTGATTTAAGGAATCACTGTCTAGTTTTGAGAGTATGCCAGGGCATCAACAATAGTGGGAAACATGGAATAATTTGCATAACGGGCGAAGCCCGTTATGCTAAAATTATCCCATGTTTCCCACTATTGTTGATGGCCCTGGCATACTCTCAAAACTAAACAGTGATTCCTTATATTTCCATTTCATTGTGAAATAAAATTGTAGACTTAGACATTTAGAATGTAGACTAATCGATTTAAATTACACGAGTACTTCCATGCCAATTTCAATAGTCCTCGCACACTGACGTCAAACACGAAGGCAGCCGCACGAGATTCACATGCATATTTGGCCTCCTTAGAGTCAGACACAGAGACAGATGTGCACGAGATTTGCATGCGTATTAGGCCTCCTTAGCTGCTGACCTATCGACCTGCCTAATTTACATTCCGGCAGAATTATCGGGAAATCAACTCCGCTTACTTTCAAAGGGTTATTATAGAGAAAAAATTTAGAAATGGAAATATTATTGTGTTACCTGATCAATATTGAGAGCTAACAAAAAGCGCCACCTGTTGTCAGGAGTTCCGTCCCCTAGCTGGGCATCTGCCCGGCCCTTCCTCTGTCGTTCAAAACAAAGTGTGTGTGTTTTTGCTTTGTTCCTATTTGTACTATTAGAAAGCTTGATGAAATGCTTGCTATTTGTCCTCCTCATTATTTGTAAATTTCGATAATATCTTTTCCCCTTCATAAATGTGTCATGGATGGATGAAAAATGCATTTACATGTAGTTAACAAAAATTATCTCTTTAGCACATTATGAACTTGGTCACCCCAAGATAACAAAAATCTTTGAAGTTATCCTACTTAAAATGAACTTGCCCGTTTTCCCTTAGCTTAGTCCGTAATAGGTCTGTTTTTATTGTTGTTTTTGTCAGCATATATTTCTGACCTCTTTGTAACTGCACTTGTTGATGTCTTCCGGAAATTTTAAGTTTCTGATCTTGACAGAACTTTAAAGGTTAAGTTTTCTTCTTGTCGAGACTCCGGTTCATTTGTTTTGATTCTTTCTGTTTATTTTCTAATATGTGCTTCTTGTATCACTATCATTATCGGCCGCAGCAGTGGTCGATCTATTTGTGGTTGTGTTAGAAGGTGCACATGGGGAAATGAGACGTTATATAATAATTCGTAAATGATAACATGTATAAAATCATCAATAAAATATTTTAAAAACTTGCTTTAAATTAAGCTTTAATTGTTGTTATGTTTCGATTACATTTTCATTTCGCATCAGATAATTGATAATTTATGGTTAAATAAAAAGAGTTTACAATAGGTACTCTCGATCAGGGAGTGTGCATTATACGAAAGGAAATCGTCATGATTTTCCGGATAAGAATGACGAGATAAAAGTATATGGTGAATAAAAACTGAAAAGTTTTTCAACAAGTAATTTTTTTTTAATATGCTGCAGCTGCGAATGACACAAAGATTATTTTTCTACATTTTGCACTGTACCATGCAGCATAACCTTCTCTGTAGAAACCATAGACATTATCACATGACAAAGATCCATAGTATCAGCATATAGTTCATCTTGAGAGGCCTACATCTTCATTTTGATGACAATAAGTTCTTTTCATTGACTTTATAACATCGATGAATCTAAATGATGAGCAAACACAATAAACTTTTTAGTAACTTTATAAAAATTATGTATTTATTTTGCTTTGAGGACAGCCTGAAATAAAAAAAAAAGATTACTATTTCAGCATTGAATATCTTGACAATTGTGCTTTCCTTGCCAGTTTGCTTTTATAAAATTTTGAAAGTACTTTTTGATATGCTAGATTTTGTTATCGGCCGATTTGATCTTTGCATCAATTTACCTTGTTGGTATTTGATGCTGTCAAATATTAACAAATTTAGTCTTGAAAGGTAATTGTTCAAAATATGCACGTCACGCTTCATAATGCAGTGGATCTGTTCGTTTTCTTTCCTTAACTGAAACTGTATTGAGGCAAAAATGTTAATTTTAGCAAGATTTTATTTCGAGGGAATAATTTTTAAAATGCTAAGTATATGTATTTTTAAATAAACCATTTGACTCCTATAATTTTTTGAATAGAACATTGCCAATCTACTCCTGAAAACCAAACAATTTCTACATTATCATATATTGATTGATTTTTATTTTCACAGGCTTAAATTCCACAAACGCTTCATCAGAGATAACAGTCAGCGAGGCTTCAGAATTACGGGGAGTTATATTAACAAATATGAGAGAGGTGAGCATTGATCAAATTATTCAAATAATTTTTTTTTCATATTTCTCTTCAATTTTAAAATTTCGTCTTCAAAATATATTTCTTTGGTTTTCTGAAACCATTGGCCATGCCACTGTAACTACGGTACTGTAGTACCCTTTTTTACGGTAGATGATTCTTTTTTTGTGAAACATGGTCGAAGCAAAAGCAATTTTTTTACCAAACATCATATTTTGACGTACTTTAAAGTTGCCTTGCAGAAGAGTGGCGGCCGCCAGATAAAATATTTTTCATACGTGGCCCCAACGGGCTTCCGTACATCTCTTCAGCAAGGCAAATTTAAAGTACGTCAATATATGATGTTTGGTAAAAAAATTGCTTTTGCTTCGACCATTTTTCACAAAAAAAGAATCATTTACCGTAAAAAAGGGTACTACAAGACTGTAGTTATCATGAAAGAATTGATTATTGAACACATCGCTCTTTTCATTCGAAAAAATAAACACACATTAATCTACCACACTAACCCCCCTTTCTTTACAGATACAGGGGGTGTCTGGTGTTTCCAGCTAACCCCCCCTTTTTTACAACCCAATTTGATGTTTCTTACAACTACAGGGGTGTTTGATATTACCACACTAACCCCCATTTTACGTTTCCTACAGCTACAACACTATTCTCCACTTTTTTTCTACAGTTACAGGGGGTGTACAGTCTGATGTTACCACACTAACCTCTCCCCTTTTTTTACAGCTACAGGGGTGTCTGATGTACGGAAGCCCGTTGGGGCCATGTACGAAAAATATTTTATCTGGCGGCCGCCACTTATTATTTGGCGGCCGCCAGATAATTATGTGGCGGCCGCCACTTATATATCTGGCGGTCACCACTTACTATATGGCCGCAACATAATTTTTATGGCGGCCGCTATATAACATCTGGCGGCCGCCAAATATTTATCCGACGGCCGCCACATAATTTATATGGCGGCCGCCAGATAACACCTGGCTTCCTGATGCGCGCGCATGTTTTAACGTGTGATTTCAGAGGTGGATACATTTTAAAAATTATAATAACGACATCAATCAACCAAACTTGTAAGAAATTTATTAGGACCCGACACTCCAATCCACACTTCTAGTAGATATATTTTTGCGTAGAGCAGAATAATATTTGATTTGAACTATGCAAATAGTTGTAGAGTGTTTCGGTTATTAAGAAGCCTCATCAGGGGTCACGGACATAATTCATGGTGTTAGTTTTAGGTGAGACCGGCTTATCTCGTCACCTATATTCTTGTGTTTGCTGTAAGCTATGATTGGTTGAGAATTAAATAAGTTTTACATGTTGGATTTCTAAGAATTGTGTTCCAATATTTCAGAATTCGTTTTTTATCATTAACTTTTTTATCATAAGCAGCGGTTGTGTCAACATCCATCTTCTTAACCCAATAACACTCACCTTTGCAAAATAGTTTATGTGGCGGCCGCCAGATATATAAGTGGCGGCCGCCAAATAAAATATTTTTCGTACGTGGCACCAACGGGCTTCCGTACTGATGTTACCACACTAACCCCCCATTTCTTTTTTTAGTTACAGGGGTGTCTGATGTTACCATACTAACCCCCCCTTTTTTTTACAGTTACAGGGTTGTCTGATGTTATCACACTAACCCCCTCCCCTTCTTTTAACAGCTACAGGGGTGTCTGATGCTGGTGGGGGTGGTCCACATGTTGATGGGGGCCACGGGACTGATCGGGGTCCTCCTCCGATTTATCGGTCCCGTGACTGTGGTACCCACCATCCTACTGCTCGGGATAACCGTCGTGGGCCCCATCCTGGACTTCTGTGTACCCAACTGGGGGATTGCAGCTCTGTAGGTATTTTACGTGTAGACTTCTCAAAATTAAACGCAAAACTATACAGTAAAACACGCTTATAGAGAATACACTTTTTTAAAAAATTGACGTGAAGCGATTTCCATTCCCCTTACGTAAAAACATATGTAGTCTTAACATATATAATTGATTACTCATCACGAAGCATACAGTCCGTGTCTATCACGTCGTTTTAAGCGTGCTGTACTGTATTTCTCCGCTTTTCGGTTGTTTGGTTCTTGATATCTCATCATTTTTAAATTCCTTGATACAGCTCTTAACTTTAACGCATAAACATATAGTTTCGTCTTTTCAATATTCCTCTGGAAAAAAATTAAACGTTCATGAAGTACGTGACGAATTCTATTTCAGAGTAACCGTCACCGGCTTTGTGTTGGCTTTCTATCTAGCCAAGTATAACATGCCTGTAGCGGTCTGGACGCCCAAGGGCGGATGTCGAGTTGTTAAGTACCCGTTACATCAAGTGTTTGCTGTAAGTTCATCTTACTGAGATAGAGTTGTTCTTAAAAAAAATAATGTAATTGATTATTTTATTTGTTGATATGGATGAATTTTTGTATGATATCTTAGTAATTTTACATTTACAGTACCTGGACGTTTTACCAATAATATTTAAAAGACATGGACATAGTTTCAACTGAATTTTTAAAATCAATTTTAATGTTAATAATTAATCAATTTTAATACATTTTAATGATCAGCAAAACTTTGTACATCATTTGTTGATTAACAGACGAGGTACAGAACTTGACAATATCCATTAAGTAAACAAGGCTTGTTATTTGCCCCCTCCTCTGTTAATAATTTTCCCTAGTCACAGTAAATACAAGAAAGCATACTATGAATTCGCCCCGTTTATATAATTTTTTTCATCTCTATGTAAGATGGAAGAAACGAAAATAAAACGACAACCTTTATCATCTCCTATATCATGGCTCACAGAAGCTGTTAACCAATGATTTCGTTGCAGTACTCATAATGTGAATGTAATTCTTTAATTTACTGTATACAGGGTTATTTTCGCCCCGAATTATTTTTGTCCTTTCACGCATTCAAAGATACCGATACAAGTTCCCCCTCTCACGTTTCTGTTGTGTTCATGGAATTCTCCTCGTTTAAATTCGCCCACCTTGGAGTTGTTAGAGTTGGGCAAAAATAAAACGGGCCAAAATTTCCTCGTATACTGTAGATCACTAAATTCTCGCGACACCTTATTTTTGCGAGATAGTCATTGACTCTTTATTGGCGAGACAAAATTTTCACGAATTGTTGTTTTCGTCTATATAATCGTAAGGAATACTTTTAAACGCGAGAATGAAATTTTGGCGAGCTCATTGTATCGCGTAATAACGCGAAAATTAAGTTAAATGTGATTTACAGTAATTTTCATTCGGAAAATAGCAAAAACCAAGATTGCAAGCGTAACTTCTTTAGATTTTATCACAGATTTGGGAATGTTTGATTTTAGATCCTGATTTCTATCGTGGTGGGCTGGGTGGTCAGTTGGATCGTCACAGAAGCTGGTGGTTTTACGGACGATAAAGCAGATAAAGGTTACAATGCCCGCACGGACGCTCGTCTGGAAGGAATCGCGGCGGCAGACTGGTTCTTTTTCCCCTATCCAGGTAATCTGTTATACAAACACATTCAAATCTAGATCTATTCATGGTTCATTTTAAAGCATCCTCTAACACAGTAATAGACATGCGTGTAATGCCTACCACAATTTAATTGTTTTTATGGGGTTTTTTTTCTCACGGAAATTAATTTTGTGTACTATATTTGGAAAAATTTACAACTTTCGAATTTCATTGATTTGGCTTAGATATGAATTTATAATTATTATGCATTATGAATTTATCTTTGACTATTTTATATAAATACTAGTACAATGTTTTGATGCTACTGTTATAACAGGTCTCCATGGACCCATTTCCTATTCGACTCCAGTTTTCCTAGGATTTTTAATAGCGACCTTTCTATCTATCTTGGATTCGATTGGAGATTACTACGCATGCGCATCTATGAGTCACGTGCCGCCTCCACCGCAGCACGCGGTTAATAGAGGCATTATGATAGAGGGGTTAGGAACTATTCTGTCTGGAGCTGTTGGAGCAACGCAAGCCACGACAACTTATGGTGGTAACATAGGATCAATAGGAGTTACACGGGTAAGTCTATACCGAGAAATATTAACCTAGAAACTCAAGCCACGACAACTTATGGTGGTAACATAAGGCCAATACGAGTTATACGGGTAAGTCTATTCCGAGAAATATTAACCTAGAAACTCAAGCCATGACAACTTATGGTGGTAACGTAAGGCCAATACGAGTTATACGGGTAAGTCTATACCAAGAAATATTAACATAGAAACTCAAGCCATGACAACTTATGGTGGTAACAGAGGATCAATAGGAGTTATACGGGTAAGTCTATACCGAGAAATATTAACCTAGAAACTCAAGCCACTACAACTTGTGGTGACAACAATGGGTCAAAAGGAGTTACAAGGGTATTTCTAAGTACAAAGAAATATTAACCTTGAAACTTAACCCATGACAACTTAGTGGCAACATAGGATCAATTAGAAATTAAGGATTACGTGTATACGAAAAAATAACCTAGAAATAATTTTAAATGTGTAATATAGTTTCTTATATTATAGTAAGTTATATTGTTATATACAAATTATGAGACTTCAGTCCATATCTCACCATACTGCAGAAGTTTTTTTTTTTTTAATTTATGATCAAATTTGGGGAAACTGTTTAAACAGACTTTTCCTGAATGATACTCCCAAACATTAGAGTATTTTAAAAATTCTTTAATTTCCCTTTATTTATGTTTCAGGTTGCCAGTACTAGTGTTTTTGTCGGGTGTGGTATTCTCTATATTATCTTCGGTCTGTTCGGGAAGTTGTCTGCCGTGTTCATTTCGATCCCGTACCCAGTTCTCGGTGGCTCCTTAATCACTATGATCGGAATGTTTATTGGGGTCACGCTTTCTAACCTCAGACCAATTTCTCTGACGTCATCTAGAAATTTAGCTATCATTGGAACCTCTATATTAATGGGTCTTCTAATTCCAGAATGGGTTAAGAAGTACGGCAGTGATCTCGATACAGGTGAGAACAAACAGTGAAAAAATTTTGCTAAAATCTTCTTTATTTTGTTTGAATGTTTTTTAACGTCCCTATCGAGAATTTTTCACTCATATGGAGACGCCACTGCTTGGCGGTGGAGAGCTGCAAATTTTGTCTTCTACTCGACACTCAGGGCCTTCGAGCAGGGAGGGATCTTTTTCGTGCCTGCATCTACTGAGACATGGGACCTCATTTTATACGGTCTCATCCGAAGGACCAGTCTCCACGTCCCACAGTGGGATTCTAACCCGAGACGTAAGGATCAACTCCTTACTTTGCGACTCTAGAGCGGACACTCTAACCATTGCTAAATCCTTTTTAAATCAAAGGAAAAACACAATCAAAATTCAGAGGAAATTGATAAAAAAAATTAACACAAATTTTGACACTTTTAACAAGTTTGAATGTATTTGTGTATATGATGGTTTAAGAAATCAGGAATTTCATTCCTTCAAATACATTGCTAATATTCCCAGATTGCACAGTCAGGGAAAAGGTCAAAAATTGTCATAGGACTACATATTTTAGTTACCATTTTGCCAAAAAAGCTTTCAAATATGAATAAACACTATTTTCACGGTTCATTTATGTATATGTAGCTAATCATCTTAAATTAATGCATAAAACCAGAAACTAGTCAGTTATCACTTCTATCAACTTTTTATATATATAAAAGTGTTCCTTGTTTTAATATTGATTGGTGTATCATTCACCTATTGTATACAAAATAAGATTGTGAGGTTTCAAAGTCAATAAATTTAAACACATTTCAAGCCAATTTCAGGTCCCTACAGTGTGTCGTTTCCAGTATACAGTGAATACATGTACCGTGTATTATTAGTTCCTATATGTACCGTGTATTATTAGTTCCTATATGTACCGTGTATTATTAGTTCCTATATGTACCGTGTATTA
>NW_026931281.1:0-46153 GCF_032062105.1 Saccostrea cuccullata | reverse complement strand
CCATGAGATTCAATATAACATTGAAGATTCTAACTATGATAATGTATGTCCCTAAATATCGAGTCCTTTGTAGAATTTAATCAATTCATCTAGCAGTTATGGATTGCTCCTATCACCTCTCCCATCATATACTAAATAAGAAGAACAAAATACATTTCTATATATAGTCATCAACTCATGTATTTTTAAAAGACTTAAGTAGGCGTGGAAAAATGTTTTTCTGATTGTTGTTTCTTTTTTAATTTTATTTATTTTTTCAAAATGGCAAACGTATAAATTATATATATAGATACATATAGGAGTAATGCATAAAAAAGTAATTGTAGTTAATATAGGCCAGTAGCTCAAATATAGAAGTTAATTTCTTCGAGATCTTGAATAATTCACGAAATGATATTTAGCCCTCTATAGTAGTAGTATAGTGTTAGGGAATATACGCCCAAAGTCTTTTGCACATCAATGACGTCAGGGGACGGACCCTAGTCCGATGAGTCATCAGAATTAATGAGGGGAAAGGGGGTGGGGATCACAACAGGGTGTGTGTGTGTGTGTGTGTATGTTTGAAATACGCATAGAAAAGGCATAGAAAAAATCTCTGCAAAACGGAATTTTGACCAGGTGAAATAATTACTTATTTGGTATAGTCTGTACTATACTACTGAGAGCTTACTAAGGCGAAATGGGAATGCTAAATTTTACAGTTGAGGCGAGATAGGAACAAACCGGTAGATAGGGGTAGATAGGGGAGAGGTAAACATATTAAGGGTGAGAATTAGACAATAAAATTAGAAAATAAACAAACAAAATTATTATGTGCATTAAAGTTTTCATTTATTTCTTTTATAACATAGAAATTTATTCTAAATAATTAATCAGGAAAATTAATCTGTAATCAATGTAAATCTATGCACTATCAGCTTTAAATTAATAAATTAATTTGTTTTTGAGAAATGGGAGTAATTTTTTAAATATAATAATTAATATAAATAATTATTGTACCTCATTATAAATATTCTAAACAACGCGTTATTTGATTGGTTCTAGGTTTTCACGTGATCGGGCCGTAAAACTTAATATTTCCCGGCCGTCGCCACGCTTTTCATCATATTCCACCTCTTCGGAACACCTAGTGTATTTTCCCGCAAAAATTATCGTTCGTTGAACGAAAACTCCTGAGAGATGTAGACGTCACAATAGCCTGGTTTACGTCACAAAACTGATGATCTAATGTGTTGACCAAAGGGTTTTTGTAACTTTTTGTAAAAATGAAAGTGAATTTGAGAGCGGTGCCGAGTTTGAAAGTTTATGTTTATTACAAAGGATTTGCTTGTTTCGGTGTAATAAAAAATTCATTGCATGAATGTTCGGGAAACATGAAGACTTATTCAGCCAAGAAATATCATATTTCCCCTCGGGCGATGATTTTTCTTGGCTGGATATGTCTTCATATTTCCCTCACTATTATGCAATAAATGTATATTATTATATAGTCTATTTATAGTCCCTATATAATCTATAAAACGCAAACAGGTTCATAACATACATATTCATCCGTTTTAGGCCGTCGTCCCGAACGAAGGTCAATGCGCTTGCACCGGCTATGTGACGTCACAATCAAAACACCAAACAACGGTGCAAACAATGGTTGCAACGGTAGGAGCGAACTACGTATCCGAGCAGAAGGAAACGATCAAACCTATTTCAGGATTATTTTTCAACATTTGGACGTCTTACACATAGCGAAACACGGAAAAGAAACGGTTTTTACAAACAGTATCTGTAGGTTTTTTTAAATTTTCAACAATGGAAGATCGCAAAGAAAATGGTGTCGTCATACAACCCTCAATGTCTTATTTATTCAAATCCAGACTATAAATAAAACAATTATGGACTCTTTTGGTGTTGAATATGGTTTTATTCACCAGAAAAATATTCATAATGACCTCGGCTTCGCCTCGGTCAATATGAATATTTTTCTGGTGAATAACATTAAATGTTGAAAAATAATCCTGAAATAGGTTTGAATAATTTTTTTCTGCTCGGATACGTAGCTCGCTCCGGCCGTTGCAACTTTTGTTTACACAGTTGTTTGGTGTTTTGATTGTGACGTCACAATGCCGTTGCACGCGCATTGACCCTCCGGTGAATACGGCCTAAAACGGGTGAATATGTAGTGTTATGAACTGTTTGCGTTTGTATAGATTATATAGGGACTATAAATAGACTATATAATAACAAACCATCTCAAATAGTCACGAAAGTGACTTACTAACCCAAGAAGTTTAATAACAAGAGTTTGCAAATTAACAAATATTTATTATGGCAACAATTGTGTTTTACAAAAATATTTTTATTTATATATTTGCAACGAAAGCTGATGTACTAACGACCTTATACTTAAGGGCCTCAATTAATAAAAAAGTGCCTACCTAACAGATGTACGAATATCCTGAGCCCGTCCTACCTAATGCTAAGTCCAAAGGAAAGTGCCAACCCCTGCACGAAAATTACTTTGCCTAACCTAACCATATTACCAAAAATAGAAATATGGAACTGGAAATTAACAAAAGAAATGGACGTAAAAAATAAGAAAAGAAAATGGACAACTTAAACGAATGAACGAGACAATCATATTGAACGAAACAGAGACAGAGATTCGGTCTTACTTTCAATACGCATCGACCAGAGTGGGCAGGTCACGTGGTCCCCCTGATAACATCTACGAGACTTCATGCGACATTGATACTACCCTTTATCCCTTTGACAAACAGACATGTGGAGCACAGGCACTTGTTTCGGGAATAAATTTTAACCCGTAGTACAATAATAACACAAGGTATCTAACTCCAAATTACATGGAGAACCCCCCTCCCTTTGAATCGCGCTCATTTACACTTTCAGAGAAAAAGCAGTGGCAAGCTGTTTATACCTATGTCATCTACGATAATTTATCTACACAACCCATATATGGCTTGCATGTCGTTGTTTTCTTTAATCTCCGTAAACAGCGTCAAAACTCTGCTCGCACAAAACGGTATGTGCTAATCTCGGGCAAAGAAGAAAATTTAAAAAATGCATGGGTTTAAAAATTCAATTCCAGATTTTAAATATTGCATTGAATAAATAAAATTTCATAGTGTCTTATTTTCCAAAAAAAAAAAGAAAAGAACACTGGATGTTTTTCCGATGTAATTTCAGAAACAGATTTTTAGCCAATCAAATTCGAGGCCCAATTCTTTGCACGAGACTAGAACATACCATTCTATGGTTGAGTTTCACTTTCCACTTGGCGAGCAGAGTTTTGAAGCTGATTGCGGAGATAAAAGAAAATAAAGACAACCATGTAAGATATGGTTGTGTAGATAACTTATCGTAGAAGACATAGGTATAAACATTTACCTCTGCATTTCCTCTGAAAGTGTAAATGAGGGCGATTCTAAGGGAGGGGGTACTCGGTGTAAATCGGAGTTAGATACCTTGTGTTATTATTATACTATGGGTCAAAATTTATTACAGAAACAAGTGCCTGTGATGGTATATACAGTTCAAGTGATGTCAGCGTCACAGCACGTGATTTGTTGTTATACTCTACACTCACTTTTACTTTCACTTTCCAACGCTGATCGTCGTATATCGACGATTATCCCGATGTTTTTACTTGCATTTATGAGTTGCTACGTCTTCAAACTCCCAGTTGATGCGGGAGAGAAGCTTGGTTACTGCCTCACCGTCTTATTAGCTTTTTCCGTCTACCTGACTTTGGTTTCAGACAATATTCCTACGACATCAACAACAATATCTTATTTGTGTAAGCATTACGGCATTTTTTCATTAGTTTAAAAAAAGAAAGAAACCAACACATTTTCAACAAATACAAATATTTCTCTAAGCTAATACTGGTAATTTAAAAATGCAATACTTGCTTGTTTTCTTTTTTTATGAAACTGATGTTCAGAATTATTTTACAAGTGTATACATGTACGCATATATATATACAATTTCTTGTTTTAAAACTATACTGATTTTATTTTCAGCCGTATATTTGCTGTTGATGCTGGGAATGGGTGTGATTTCTGTACTACTGACTTTACACATTATAGATATTAACTTCACATCTTAAGAAGAGGACATTTCCGGATGTTTGCGTAAAATAACAAAAATTATTTCAAAATTGGTTTGCTGGAATATATATACATGTTGCAAGGGATATAACTCCTCCGTTTCAGTAATTCACGTTAAATATATAGACGTGCGTCTAGCTTCAAAAAAGGCGGACGTTGAAGGTAATATGGATGATGATGTCGAAGAGGAAGATTTCTCCTGGCAGGAGATACCCAAGATTTTAGACATTTTTATGTTCCGAGTTTACTTCTTTCTAGTCATAACGCTGTCTGTCGCGTTCATAGGCTTCATGTCTTGGGGTTCACTTTGGTAAAACTTCACAAGTTGGAAATTTGTTATGGTCAGCGGTTTGTCATAGATATTAAAACCTGTTGATATTGTTTTAAATGTATCAAACTGAAAAATGAAAATTCGTTTCCTTGCAGTAATTGAAAAAAGTAAGAAGTCCCAAATAGCATCAATCCTGAATGGAAATGCTTTCCTATAATTTCCGAATGTGAAAATATCTCCTCATTATTTCATTTTTAAAAGAAGAGGATGCATTTTATTTGATTTTGACGAAATTTGGGAAATTTCAGTGATCTGTCCCACATGAAAATTTAACATACTATTTATGTTGAGTTCCTGTGAAGAATAGGAGAAGGAAATATTTCTTCAATATTTTTACCTCACCTGAGCCAAAGGCTCAAGTGAGCTTTTCTGATCACAATTTGTCCGTTGTCTGTCGTCGTTGTCGTCGTCGTCGTTGTAAACTTTTCACATTTTCGACTTCTTCTCAAAAACTGCTTGGCCAATTTCAACCAAACTTCCCACAAAGCATCCTTGGGTAAAGGGGATTCAGATTTGTTCAAATAAAGGGCCACGCCCTCATTCAAGGGAGATAATTGGGAATTAATGAAAATTTGCTGGTATGTTTTAAAAATCTTCTTCTCAAGAACCACTGTGCCAGGAAAGATGAAACATATAGGGAAAGATCTCCAGGTAGTACAGATTCAAGTTTTTGTTCAAATCATGACCCCCGAGGGTAGGGCGGGGCCACAATGGCCGATCAAAGTGTTACATGGAAATATATAGGAAAATTCTTTAAAAATCTTCTTCTCAAGAATAGCAAAGCCATAATTGATCATATTCATATGGAAGCATCCTCAGGTAGTGTAGATTCAAGTTTGTTCAAATCATGACCCCCGGTGGTAGGGCGGGACCACAATGGTCGACCAAAGTTTTACATAGAAATATATCGGAAAATTCTTTAAAAATCTTCTCAAGAACCACTGTGCCAGAAAAGATGAAACTTATGGGGAAACATCCTCAGATAGTGTAGATTCAAGTTTGTTCAAATCATGACCCCCGGGGGTAGGGCGGGGCCACAATGGCCGACCAAAATTTCACATAGAAATATATAGGAAAATTCTTTAAAAATCTTCTTCTCAAGAATAGCAAAACCATAATTGATCATATTTTTATGGAAGCATCCTCAGGTGGTGTAGATTCAAGTTTGTTCAAATCATGACCCCTGGGGGTAGGGCGGGGCCACAATGGCCGACCAAAATTTTACATAGAAATATATAGGAAAATTCTTTAAAAATCTTCTCAAGAATAACAAAGCCATAATTGATCATATTTTCATGGAAGCATCCTCAGGTAGTGTAGATTCAAGTTTGTTCAAAGTATGACCCCCGGTGGTAGGGCGGGGCCACAATGGCCAATCAAAGTTTTACATAGACATATATATGAAAATTCTTTAAAAACTACCTTATCAAGAAGAGCAAAGCCATGGTTGGTCTTTGGACTACTATTATTCAATAATAAACCAATTTCTACTTTTTCCTAGCCCAGTGCTCAGGTGAGCGATGTGGCCCATGGGCCTCTTGTTTCAAATTTGCCAAATCCTTTTATTGAACAACTAGTTAAGATATGATTCTCATGTTTTACTGATGAGTAGACATTTTTGAATGATGCAAATATGCATCAGGAAAAAGAAGGGAATTTACCCTTATACGAGGGCTGTTCAATAAATAATGTCCTGAACTGTATGACATACAATACAGATATCATATGACATTAATCTTGACTTTCTCTCATTATTGAATCTTAAATGAATTTATAACAGTTTATGTGACAATTTTTAATCACCTAGTTTCATCGTGAGAAGCTGGGAAACAAGGGCAATTCGAGACACTGCATTATAAATGAATGGGAAAGAATCAGAAAACTAGAGTGAAAATAAAAGCTTCATTACAGCAGCTGTAAAACTTGTTAAAAATCCCAAAGAAATATTCACTGAATTATGTGACATTTACAGCAACCAATGCCTGTTTTATAGACAAATAATAATGTTTTTTTACATTAACAATATTTGCCAGATCTTTGACCTTTTGACTTGTTTCTATTTCCAAACTTGAAAAAAGACCTTTCAGAAGGAAGAAATAAGTCCAGGAAATCACTGGATCTGCCATTTTTTATACTAAGGGTCACACCCAAAAACGAGTTTTAAAAACAATCAGAAAGTGGATAAAAAATGTTAGAGACATGTATTTTAATTAAAAGAGATTAATAAGTAAAATCATGGAGTCTAAATCATTGAAAAGCATCTTTTGCTTCTTTCTGTGCACCGAGGACATTATTTATTGAACAGCCCTCGTACCAGTACTTAGAGCTGATAGGTTAAAAACTTACTCATTTTGATATTAAGCGTTCTTCTTAAGTAAATTTAGAATAATCTTATAAACATTGCCTTTGATTTAATCGAGACAGTCCGATATTAGAACAAAAGACAAAGGTGTTAATGACCACTGAAGAAATTCTTTCAAGACTGCAGGCTTAATTAAAGAAAAGTACTCAGTATTTAGGTATTTGGCTACTGAAGAAGGTACTTGAAAGAATTTGATATGGAGAGTGGGGACAAAATTTTTCTTTATTTAGACATACACAGAGATTAAAGCAATGCAACAAATTAAGTGAATTATCAATTTGGAATGGAATGGAATGTGCTGATATGAAGAATGTCCACAGAAATTTAGCAGTGTTAGGTACACAAGTCCATTTCATTTTTTTTTTAATGTTAAGCGTCTATATATACCTTTGTTTTTGATGTTCCATTATAAAAAAAAAACAAACAATCAATAAATTTTTAGGGAAACGTTGAAAATCTTCAAATTTCTTTCAAAATTTGTTGTGAATCTGTCAAATTATAAGTACATGTATTATTTATCTCGTTACATTGATTTTGCATCTAGGCATTTTTTCTTTTAATGAGAAAGATGAAATCAAATTGTTTGAATGCTGCTCTTTATAGTGTCTAAACTTTGTGTTTTGTTATGAATTTATTTTGGGGGCTTTGTAAGTTTATGTGCTTCTCTGGTGACCCCCAGTGCGCCAACTCTTCTTCAAATACCAGAGAAAGGGGTTGAAACACTTCTCCAATTTTAATAAGTTTATTAGAAGTTTACCCGTTTTTCATGGAGTTTTTGTTGTTTGTTTTTTATTTGCATTATCTGGTCTGCCGAATGTTCTTCTTCCTGTTACAGTATATTCGGTGAAATTGAAAGTTTAATTTTTTTTTAATTTAGCAATTATGTAAGATCAATGTTTCAAAATCACCATTCTGTGTGAGAAATTTAAATTGCTGTTCGTTAAAGTCTGTCAAACACGAGAATTCAACATGTTGCATACACCCCTGGTGCAACATTGATTTTTCGCCAATATCTTTAAATTCGAACTCTTTTATTTACAGATAATTTGTACAAAAGTTTATAAAGACAACATGTATTTCACAGTAATATAATATGATGATAAAGCAGAGCTTTGTTCTAATATTTTGATCAAAAACACATTGTTGTGTCAGTCTTGCTCTGATCCTCGGAGTTGTGTTGAGGTGTTTAATAAAACTAGAAAGTGCCCAGTGGATTCATAGGTATCCATATACTCCCTATATAATGCGTAGGCAATACTTTCCGGCGAAAAATATCCGTAAATTGAAAAATGGACAAAAAACGTACCTCGACTCCCTTTCTCTCGTTTCGAAAGCTTACATCCCGCACACAACATAGTACATGTATACACTCCGCATGTTTTATTGATTGGTATATGCAATTTTGCATATTTTATCAGAAAATGTAAGCAAATTGAATCTTTTTAAACATTTTTTTTTTACATGTGATCAAGTTCATGATTAGAAAATGAGCCAACGAAATATTAAAGCGTGAATTCTTCCAATCATAGATTCAAATCAATGGTCCACACACTATTAACAAAAAAACTACAAAAAAGCATGCCAAAATCGGCATATCTCTTCCCAAAGGAAACGGCAAAATGTTACATAGAAACAATCAAAATTCTAGAGGACTGGATGCATCATCACTACACTAGACAAAATTGCTATAGCTCCACCAAATGGAAGTAATATCTTACTTTTTAAAAAACTTGTTAATGGTGTATGTGATATATTATTATGTTACTTTAGCAAAAATTAAAGTATTAATTAAGATGTCTTCATTGATAAATAACTCGTACAATGTTAACTGAAGCGTGGCCATTTCATAGAAAAAATGAAAATCGTGTCCATACTTTTTTGGAGGAATAAATTGTATTTTTTTTCTTTGCGTTTTTGGACTTTTTGTGTGTGCTAATTAAAAAAATTAATTAAAAATACACCGTTTGCGGCATTTAATCCTAGAAGAGCATGCTAAAACAGACACTCAGTATGGTGTCTATAGGGGGGTTCCTTGGAAGGTTTTGAAAAAATAAAAACACTGAAAAAATATTTATTCTTCTAGAGAAAAATTGTTGCAAATAGATTGATAAACGTGAAAATGTTTATCATAGAAACACGTAGCAAAGCCATTAAGTAAACACCACACCACACTCGCAACGTTGTTCCACAACATTGGGGCAACCGGAAGTTAGGTGGACTTGGTATGGGCACCAAGGCACTGGATGACTACTGGTAACAGGCGATATAATAGTCAATTGCTACATATTATTTGATTTTTAGTGCGAGACTGCTTCTGGTATAACCTCAAGGACCATCATCAGTATGTATAAAATGCATATCTGGGCAAAAAAGGTGCGAAATCTATGTCGGGAAATTGGTTTTCTGGCATGAACGTAATTTTGGGGGTTTTGCCACGACACCAAAACATTTGTTTATCCCACTGTATCGAAAATAAAAGGCATATTATAAATATACTGATACCGAAGAGGCAAATGTTCAATTCACAAAAAAAATATAATAAGTGGTGTGGTAGCAATTTTGTCTAGTGTATAATTATTGACAGCCGCTTTCAATGAAAGCGGGGAATATTAATTTCGGTGTGACTGTTTGCCCGTCCATCTTTCTGTCTGTATGTAATACTTGTTTCCACACGATATCTCGAGAAACATTTGAGCTTTTGAATGAAATTTTACACTTGAAGCTTTCTGTGGCAAGAAAGACCTTTTTTCGATTTTGAGATCAAAGACTAAGGTCTCAAATTCATAAAATGTAATACTATCTGTTTTAACACTTTCGTTTCTACAAGATATCTCAAGAAGGCTTTAAGCTTTCTCAATGAAATTTACACAACAACCCACGGTGGCCCAAGAAAGACTGCATTAATTTTGAGGTCAAAAGATCAAAGTCATAAATGCATACATCCTGTTTGTGCTTGAAACTTTCACTTCCTTTTAGTGATATCAAAAACCTTTTGAAATGATTTTTGTACCTTAAGTCTCTATTGTGCATGCCCCACCTGTTCCTCTTTAAGTGCCCCCTCCCCCCGGCCCATCCACCCCGCTCCCTCTAGATCCGGCATGCTAATCTGTTTTTTTTCCAAAATCCTGGGGCACAGGTTCTCTGAATAAGTTGTGAAATTCAATTGAGAAAAATATTTTAAAATGTTAAAATCGTGTAAAATGAAAGTTACTATGGATTTTTTTTTCAAATTTGAGAAATAAATTCCTCTGATACTGATTTATAATTATACATATATGTATAACTTGCTAATTTTAGATATATATGGGCATATTCTTAAGGTAAACATATTGAAAAAAAAATTGAGAGTAACTTTCAATGACAAAAAGGTGGTTTTGTTACAAATAAATGATCCATTCACACTGCGAGCTGTACCTATTTCTCAGCAACAGGTGATTGATTTGATATACGTTTGGAAATGTATAGTCCATTATTGTTTGATGACCAAGTGTATCACCGAGTCCAACTTCAATGCGACTAGATTGCCACTTGATCCAAAAATCTGAAAATTGTGCACCGCTAAGATGGGATCCTAGTGACGTCGAAGAGCAGGTACTTCCGTAAACAAATCCGTCTCGAAGACATGATTTTGTATTGTACCAACCTCCCAGTATAACCTGATATCCGGAGCTTGCCGTGGTGTTCCCAGACACCAGTCCAACGTGAGCGTCGTTAGTCGCCTTTATCTGGAATCGAATCGATGTTCTTCTCCAGCTCATTATAAGAGTGTCTATGTTAATCCAAGGATCACCGCCGAAGGTAATCGTATGAACAGCTGCAAAATATCAGATTTATAATATGTTTTATTTTTTCATCATGAAAGAAAAACTTGTTTTCCATTTTTTGATTTTCATTATAATTTATCATAATTTAATATTAACGCACGGAAGCCTACAGGTATCAAGAAAAAGAATATTAAGCGCCCCTACTTTGTCGTAACGAGAAAATCTTTTTGAATAGGTGATATAATTTATTAGAAAAGGTGATATAACTTATTTAAATCAAATAGGTAATATTAACAATTCAAATAGGTGATACTTCCTATTTCAATAGGATTTTTTGCCTAATTATTTTGAATAGGTGATATAACCCATTTAAATTATCTATGAAATAACAAACTGCTTCACATACGATAATTTTAGCACGGTGTGATTTTTGATAAAAACAATTTTAGAGACATTTAAGCTGACCTTGAAATATACATTTAATTAGATATAATTACTTTTAACACCATGAAACACTATAATTATGATAATTACTATGTTACTCAAAATGTGCCATTCTACTCAACATGTCATGAGTTATTCTATCTAAGCCATCTGTCACTCATGCTCAGAATTGTGCTAATTGTCATTGTTATATTTTATTATTTATATGTTACACGAATCATTGTTAATCAGTTAACTCCTAGGCTTCGGATTGTTCGGGTGCAATTTTTGGATTTCCAGAATTCACCCTACCGACCTAAGTTTATAATAAAGTGCTATTTCATCGTTAGCATTTTTATGTTTTATTGTTGCCGGAAAATTTGACACTTATTTTCCCCGGTGATAGTTTTAAATCTCATTAACTTTCCACTTTGTTTTATAATTTAGCGTTCTTGGAGACAATGAATTACAGTTGTGCATTTAATTTAAAGCACCCCAGTAGAACATGTAAGTTGTTTTCTCCCAAATTAGATTTATTACACTTATCCATCATGTATACTAGAGGAAAAATTGTTA
Organism: Saccostrea cuccullata; assembly: GCF_032062105.1. NCBI lineage: Eukaryota > Metazoa > Mollusca > Bivalvia > Ostreida > Ostreidae > Saccostrea > Saccostrea cuccullata. The sequence goes on along the minus strand of NW_026931281.1, from coordinate 34,576 downwards.
AAAATGTCCCACTTTACATTGTAAAAAGAGAAAGGTAGCGAATCTGTTGTTATATAGGGATCGATAACATAAGACATTTTAAGGTAGGTCGCGGGTTTGCTTTTGTCATCAATTTTGGTACACAATTTTGACGATTCGAGCGGTTGTTTTGTGCACATTTGATTATAACGTCAGTTACGTCACAAAGGCAACGTCATAGTGTTTCCCGTTTAATTCTCTGCAAATGACTTCACGTCTGTACGAATTAATTAACACAAAGTGCATGCTTTTGTACGTAAACCTCGTACATGTTTTATAATTAAATTTCAGTTTGAATTGTGATTATATGTAATGTCTTAAAACTAATTAAATACAATACCAAATGAAAGCAATAAATAATATTTGAAGTGTAACTAAACTGCTAAAAGTCAATCAGAATAAATCAGCGTATAAGTTATGGCTTGCAGAAAGAAAGTTATCATGAATAAATCAAAGTACTCAGAAGTACAAAGAGCCGGGCTCATTTACAGAGTAGAATGGATTTCTTACATGAATCACGTTTATATTCTGATGAAAAAATTATTTTAAAACTATGAATATAAAATTAAGACACTGACAGTGAGTTTTTCAATCCTAATACCACGGTCCGATTTTGTCGTAATCAGAATTAATCTGGTCCCGCAGCTTAATGTAAACAAACAAACAGGCCAGTCTGGTTCCCTCTCCTGCTTTACCTCGTATGTGTAGAGAACTACGGTAACACTGATTATCAAAAATCCTTACGCTAATGAACTATGTTCTTTGACTTATGAAGTTTTCAAAGACATTTCTACTAATGTTTATTTTATATAGATAAAACTTCGTTTTATTTTTGTTGCTTTATTTAGCGTTTGTATTATCTCAAAAGCGGTTGAGAGTAAGAACTATATTTTTGCACGTAACTTTAAAATGGCGACTATGGGGTCAACATCCTGCCTTGAACAGGATCACATAAGCCGGCAATTGCTCTTTGAGCAATAAGCCCGGCTAAAAATTGCTGAGCGAGAAACTTGAGGGATTGTATGTGCGCACTTTATTTGAAACTCAGGGGAACTTGACTTCAAATCAAAGCTGGGGCGAAAATATGCGTAATATATACTTTTCAGGATGGAAATTAATCCTCATCACTAAAAACGAGTTATATTTAATTACAAGTATTTTTCCTGTTTTGTTTTTTTTTTTGTTTTGTTTTTTTTTATTATCATTATTAATATTGGTTGGTTGTTATGTATTTAAATCTCGTTCACTCGCCTTGTTTTGCTTGATAATAAATTGTGAAATGCATTTAAAAATCAAATTTATTCAAACACCTGGATTTTAAGACTTACAAAACACTGTAAACAATTTACAAGTATAATTTCTTTCTACATGATTTTTATGACAAAAGCTCAACGTGTAAAAGCTAAATGCAAGTGTTTTACATTTTGCGTATTGAAATTTAATTCAGAAAATTCGAAATTAAAAAATGCTTGAGATTTAGAGCCATATACTATAGCTTGCGACTAATATAGAAAGAACTTGCAGGTTCCCCTCCCCCCTGCCCGCTTATTTCCTCATTATAGGGATTATTTTCCTACCGTTTTCAAATAAAGTGCTCAAATTTTGTTAATGACTGAAATCCTATTGACCATGCATTTCTTAAAAATACAGGTACTAATATTTTTTCACTCGCTGTGAACATTGTCGCTTCATGTTAATGTCGCTGCACGAGGATTATTTTTACCGTTCATTCTGACTTTGTGATCAGAGTATGAATTTCAAAATACTAGTGAAAATAAGTTGCTGGTCATCCTAATATGTCTCCGCAATAATTTAGATAATGAATAGAATAAAATTTTGTATCGATATCACCTTTTAATTCTTGCATATTCCATAGGTCAATATATTTATACTCGTACTGTAAACGTGACTACGTTCAACAAATGACGTTGTAGATATTAATAACACCATAAACGCCAAATTTTAGCATTTTAAAAGAAAACTTTGAAATTATTTAGCAAAAAATCTAGCGAGAAGACATATTGATTTTTTTATATTAATGGTTTCGATTTTACCTCATCTTGACATTTTGAAATTCTTGAATAATTCGTCTACATCTTTAAAAAGTTATCCAACCTTTTTAAAAGAAACTATTTTCACAAAATTGCTTAAAAACGTCATTTTCCCATATATTCCAATGGTAAAAGCGTCAAAAAGGATTAAAAACTATACCGCGTTTACAGTACTATAACATTAAAACTACTTAGGCAAATTTAATAAAAATTGCAGATGATACGCTTTAAATTCTAAGGAACATTATATCAAATTTTTAGGATATGTTTTCTCGTAAGAATTTTTATGAAGTAAACCCGCGACCTACCTTAAAAGTCTTGGACTAAAATAGAGGGGGAAGCTGGGTATTCCGAATTTACTTGGTTCTAATGGAAATCCAGTCTTGAGGAAGAGAGCATGAATTAATTATTGCTGTAAGAAAGCAAATAAGAGATATCACCTATTCGAATTGTTGATGTCGCAAATCACTTATTCAAATTGAATAGGTGATATCACTTATCCAAAAAGCACGAATAGGTGATATTACCTATTAATCCAAATAGGTGATATCACCAATTCAAAAAAGTGATATCGCCTGTTCAATCTAATTGAGTGATATCACCTATTCAAAGAGGTGTTACATGTATTACCTATTAGAATGGTTGATATTATCTTTTCGAATTGGTGATATCACTAAATGACAATAAATACCAAAAACAGCGCCTCATACAAACGGCATGTACAAACAACTGCTTACCTGTACAGAAGTGTTTCCATCCTTCACTTGGTTCCCACTCAGATGTCAACAGACGATTCTTCACGTGACAAATACTGTAAATCAAACACGTCTGGTTTTCTTGATGACAAGAAAACGATCTTTCGTTCATCAACTTTGTTCTTAAAGCGCATTCAGTGCATGCAACGTTTGAAAGATGGTAAGAAACCGATTTTTGGGTGAAGATGTCATTCATGGCGTCCATTACCTTCCAAGTCTGTTGTTCAACTGAAGAGTAAACAATCATACTCCCAGAGAGGAAGAACAAAATGATTTGAAATTTCCGAAGTGCCATGAGATTCAATATAACATTGAAGATTCTAACTATGATAATGTATGTCCCTAAATATCGAGTCCTTTGTAGAATTTAATCAATTCTTCTAGCAGTTATGGATAGCTTCTATCAACTCTCCCATCATCTACTAAATAGAAATACAAAATACATTTCTATATATAGTCATCAACTCATGTATTTTTAAAAGACTGAAGTAGGCGTGGAAAAATGTTTTTCTGATTGTTGTTTCTTTTTAATTTTATTTATTTTTTCAAAATGGCAAACGTATAAATATATATAGATACATATAGGAGTAATGCATAAAAAAGTAATTGTAGTTAATATAGGCCAGTAGCTCAAATATAGAAGTTAATTTCTTCGAGATCTTGAATAATTGACGAAATGATATCTAGCCCTCTATAGTAGTAGTATAGTGTGAGGGAATATACGCCCAAAGTCTTTTGCACATCAATGACGTCAGGGGACGGACCCTAGTCCGATGAGTCATCAGAATTAATGAGGGGAAAGGGGGTGGATCACACCACAGGGTGTGTGTGTGTGTGTATATTTGAAATACGCATAGAAAAGGCATAGAAAAAATCTCTGCAAAACGGAATTTTGACCAGGTGAAATAATTACTTAATTGGTATAGTCTGTACTATAGTACTGAGAGCTTACTAAGGCGAAATGGGAATGCTAAATTTTACAGTTAAGGCGAGATAGGAATAAACCGGTAGATAGGGGAGAGGTAAACATATTAAGGGTGAGAATTAGACAATAAAATTAGAAAATAAACAAACAGAATTATTATGTGCATTAAAGTTTTCATTTATTTCTTTTATAACATAGAAATTTATTCTAAATAATTAATCAGGAAAATTAATCTGTAATCGATGTAAATCTATGCACTATCAGCTTTAAATTAATAAATTAATTTGTTTTTGAGAAATGGGAGTAATTTTTTTAAATATAATAATTAATATAAATAATTATTATACCTCATTATAAATATTCTAAACAACGCGTTATTTGATTGGTTCTAAGTTATCACGTGATCGGGCCGTAAAACTTCATATTTCCCGGCCGTCTGCATGCTTTTCATCATATTCCACCTCTTCGGAACACCTAGTGTATTTTCCCGCAATGTAGTTCTCGTTCGTTGAGCGAAAACTCCCGAGAGATGTAGACGTCACAATAGCCTGCTTTACGTCACAAAATTGATGATCTAATGTGTTGACCAATGGGTTTTATAGTAACTTTACGTAAAAATGAAAGTGAATTTGAGAGCGGTGCCGAATTTGAGAGTTTATGTTTATTTCAAAGGATTTGCTTGTTTCGGTATAATAAACAATTCATTGCATGAATGTTCGGGAAACATGAAGACTTATTCAGCCAAGAAATATCATATTCCCCTCGGGCGAAGCCCTCGGGGAATATGATTTTTCTTGGCTGGATATGTCTTCATATTTCCCTCACTATTATGCAATAAATGTATATTATTATATAGTCTATTTATAGTCCCTATATAATCTATGCAAACGCAAACAGGTTCATAACACTACATATTCATCCGATTTTAGGCCGTATTCACCGGAGGGTCAATGCGCGTGCACCGGCTATGTGACGTCACAATCAAAACACCAAACAACGGTGCAAACAATGGTTGCAACGGCAGGAGCGAGCTACGTATCCGAGCAGAAAAACGATTATTCAAACCTATTTCAGGATTATTTTTCAACATTTGGACGTCTTACACATAGCGAAACACGGAAAAGAAAAAACGGAGGTTACAAACAGTAATCTGGAGGTTTTTTTAAATTTTCAACAATGGAAGATCGCAAAGAAAATGGTGTCGTCATACAGCCCTCAATGTCTTATTTATTCAAATCCCGACTATATAATAAAACAATTATGGACTCTTTTGGTGTTGAATATGGTTTTATTCACCAGAAAAATATTCATATTGACCTCGGCTTCGCCTCGGTCAATATGAATATTTTTCTGGTGAATAACATTAAATGTTGAAAAATAATCCTGAAATAGGTTTGAATAATTGTTTTTCTGCTCGGATACGTAGCTCGCTCCGGCCGTTGCAACCATTGTTTACACCGTTGTTTGGTGTTTTGATTGTGACGTCACAATGCCGTTGCACGCGCATTGACCCTCCGGTGAATACGGCCTAAAACGGGTGAATATGTAGTGTTATGATGTATAGATTATATAGGGACTATAAATAGACTATATAATAACAAACCATCTCAAATAGTCACGAAAGTGACTTCCCAGATAGCATGACTATGTTGGGCCAACATTTGTAAAAGGTTGTATGGTTGGCGTTGGGGGAACAACGTTGGGCCAACGTTGGACCAATGTTACCAAGTCAACCTTCTTGACCATGACAGAATTCCTATGTTGGCCCAACGTTGGTCCAACGTAAGCAACTTCCATTCACTTTAGTTCCCAAGGAAGGAAGGATCCTGGTGTTGGTCCAACGTTGGACCAATGTTTATAATACACCCTTAAAGAAAAGCGTATTTACAAGTTGGTTGTAGTATGTTGGCCCAACGATGGCCTGATGTTTGTAATACACCCTTAAAGAATGTGTCGTATCAAGTTGGTAGTAATATGTTGGCCCAACGTTGGCCCATTGTTAGTGATACACCCTTAAAGAAAATGTCTTATCAAGTTGGTAGTATTATGTTGGCCCAACGCTGGCCCATTGTTTGTAATACACCCTTTTAAGAAAGTGCCTTATCAAGTTCAAGTAGTATGTTGGCCCAACGTTTGCCCAGTGTTTCTAATACACCCTTAAAGAAAATGTCTTATCAAGTTGATAGTATTATGTTGGTCCAACGTTGGCTCATTGTTTCTAATACACCCTTAAAGAACGTGTCCTATCAAGTTGGTAGTAGTATGTTGGCTCAACATTGGCACAATGTTTGTAATACACGCAAGCGTTATTTTGTTTAGGTGTTTAAAAGATGGGATATTTATCTAGGGCCAACGTAGGCCCAATTATTATACTGTCAATTAATTGATGGTGTCAATTTTATAATAAGCTGCTGAGCTTTACGTTGGGACAACGTTGGCACATTCTGAAATAATTAAGAGGACTTTCTATGTCCATGCTTATCATTGGATGACTGCTCTTGTTTAGATATGATATTTTCAACATTTTAACTTTGCACTTAAGTGATCACAGCACCAAAGAGTGTTTTATTCTATTTTTTAAATTGTGTTTATGCTTATTTTTATTTGTAATAAACCAGATAGCAGAACATCTGTGGCCCAATCTTACATTATGGTTGTATTATCTATGTTGGGTTACCTTTATTAGGCCAACAATGGCCCAATATGGAATATCGATAGCTGGTTATGTGTAATGGTGCGCTAATGTTGGGCTAACTGTTCGCATTATATCATAAAATTATTATCATGAGAGAAAATATTTGTTTGGGGATTGGCATCGGCCCAACGTTGGCCCAATATACCATGAATCTGACTGAGCATCATGGGTAGACAACAACCGGGCTACTTGTAATATCCGCGCCATTTTTAATCTGACACGAGCGAGCGTAATGAGACTGATACCTTGCATATCTGCATCCACTTTGTAAGTATTTATAATATGTTTGCCTCGGCACAGCTGAATTAACGTTTAGTTTTTAAACGATATCATGTACAAATCTGCGCAAAGCAGACACGGGGAAGTGCAGAGGCCAGGTGCTGTTGGGTCAACACTGTACGTCCCAGATGGCATGCTAACATTGGGCCAACGTTGGGCCAATGTAATCAGTTACATCGGGCCAATGTTGGTAAATGACATTGACCCAATTTAAGTTTGCTCATCGGCCCAATGTTGGCCCGATATGTTCGGCCAACGTTGGCCCAGTGTAGAGTGTTATTTCTACAGATATTGGCCCAACGTTGCGCCAACATTGGCCCAATGAATGCGACATTGTTTGACAAACGTCAACTGGAACATTGGGCCGATGTTGGCAAATGACGTTGGTCCAGTGTCATTTTGCTCCTTGGCCCAATGTTGGCCCGATATTTTGGACCAACATTGGGCCAATGTGTATAAACATTCAATTGTTACAAATCTGTATATTAACAAATCTGATCGTCTCTACAATCAAAAATAAATCTACAACCAATCCTACTTGAAAGTACAACCTAGCTAAAATGAATTTACAAGGCTTGTTAAAATTCTTATAATTTATCAAAACAAAATAAATTTTCAGTGATTAAATGTTTTGTTTTTATACAAGAAAAATAAATTAAAGTATAAAATAACAAATGTGTTTTGATACAGTTAAAACAATAAATAATTTGCCCCTTATTTAGATTGAAATGTGTGACTAGTAAAATACATTTCCGAAGTCTACCACTTAATTTACTTATATACACTTAACGTCGAGCACATGATCAAACATTTTGAAAATGTTGAACATGTTGAAGTTAAAACTAAATTTATTCAGTACTAAACATAAATTGGGTTCTTTCAATTAAAATTTGTTCAGTGTAACGACTTTTCTATACATGTATTTTATATGGGGCAACATTGAATCAAAATCGTTGTGATGATGATGATGATCAAGCGTAGAAATGTTGTGCATAAATGCCTTCATCATGCAAGCTAATCACTTAATCACACCATAAAACAAAAAGACGGTTATTCCTTAATTGACACCTTAAACATATAGTGATATACTTGTAAATTTAATCGTATGTTTACTCTTTACTGAGAAAAGTAACAAATGTATTAAGTACCAAATACTACAATTTTAGTGCTCCTGGAGATTCTAAAAAGACATTCAGAACACAATCAAAGAATAGCTAAGGTATGCCAAGGACAGGGATGGGGGAGGAAGAAACGGACAGAGAAGAAAAGAAGGGGGAGGAGGAGACTCGGGAGAGAGAAGAGAAGACTTAAGAGAGGGATCAGATGGAAGGTGGCAGTGCCTAGCTTTTTTCTGTTATATACTGTGACAAACCTGTAGTTCTACCCTTTTCTGTGTCTGTTTGTCGGTTACAAACACAATGCAGATGCCAGAAACATTTTTTTGTGTAAGTAAACAAAATGACGGGATTCATTTTAGTATTATTTTAAGAACAGGGGGGCTTTGTTTTTTCGTTGGACCTGCTTATTGATACCTGCAATTTACTGAACTTGTGCATAAATTTACATCAGAGAGGGAGTATACAGTCATGTAACCCTACATGTATCACTTGAAGTGAGCATCAACTTTTATTTCTTTTTTAATGTTTTCTTCATGCACTGAGCAATAAAATACTAGTATGTTATAATTTAATTTTATATTTTGATTTCTTTTTCCTCAGTTTTTTAATCAATGCTATGAGATATATATTGAGAATATGTATTAAACTATTAATCTAGCATATATAGAAAGTATTAAAGGGCTTTTACCATTAAACTGTACTACAAAACTAGTATAACCTTAATATATGTATTTGTTTGTCAATTTTGAGGACAAATGGCCAACCAGTGAAGAGCAAATGAGTTGTCATGATGGAGAGCCAATAAGATACAAACCAACGTTGGCCCAAAAATGATGTTTGCCTAATATTGAAAGAATAAGTGGCCCAACAATGGCTCAATAATATCCGTTCGTTGGTCCAGCAATAAGCCAACAAGTTGGTCTGATTAAGGGCCGATGAGCAAATTACCGTTGGCCCAACATTAATTGCTTACAATGGCCCAAATGTACAAAAATGACGTTTGCCCAACATTGAAAAAATACATTGGCCCGACAGTGGCCCAATATTAACTGTTACATTGGCCCAACAATAAGCCAACAAGTTGGTTTGATTAAGGGCCGATGAGCAAATTACCGTTGGCCCAACATTAACTGCTTACAATGGCCCAATTGTACAAAAATGACGTTTGCCCAATATTGAAATAATACATTGGTCCAACAGTGGCCCAATATTAACTGTTACATTGGCCCAACAATAAGCCAACACGTTGGTTTGATTAAGGGCCGATGAGCAAATTACCGTTGGCCCACCATTAACTGCTTACAATGGCCCAATTGTACAAAAATGACGTTTGCCCAATATTGAAATAATACATTGGCCCAACAGTGGCCCAATATTAACTGTTACATTGGCCCAACAATAAGCCAACACGTTGGTTTGATTAAGGGCCGATGAGCAAATTACCGATGGCCCAATGTTGAATACAAACGGTGGCCCATCATAAGGAGCATTGTTGGCCCAACAAAGGTCCAATAACAATCTGCTATCTGGGTTACTAACCCAAGAATTTTAATAACAAGAGTTTGCAAATTAACAAATATTTATTATGGCAACAATTGTGTTTTACAAAAATATTTTTATTTATATATTTGCAACGAAAGCTGATGTACTAACGACCTTATACTTAAGGGCCTCAATTAATAAAAAAGTGCCTACCTAACAGATGTACGAATTCCTGAGCCCGTCCTACCTAATGCTAAGTCCAAAGGAAAGTGACCAACCCCTGCACGAAAAATCTACTATGCCTAACCTAACCGGTTTACCAAAAAGAGAAATATGGAACTGGAAATTAACAAAAGAAATGGACGTAAAAAATAAGAAAAGAAAATGGACAACTTAAACGAATGAACGAGACGATCATATTGAACGAAACAGAGACAGAGATTCGGTCTTACTTTCAATACGCATCGACCAGAGTGGGCAGGTCACGTGGTCCCCCTGATAACATCTACGAGACTTCATGCAACACTGATATACTACCCTTTATCCCTTTGACAAACAGACATGTGGAGCACAGGCACTTGTATCGGGAATAAATTTTAACCCATAGTATAATAATAACACAAGGTATCTAACTCCAAATTACACGGAGTACCCCCCTCCCTTAGAATCGCGCTCATATACTCTTTCAGACAAAAGGCAGTGGCAAACTGTTTATACCTCAGGCATCTACGATAACTTATCTATACAACCATATCTTACATGCTTGTCTTTGTTTTCTTTAATCTCCGTGAACAGCGTCAAAACTCAACTCGCCGAATAGAATAGTCGAACTAAACCATAAAAAGGTATGTGCTAATCTCGGGCAAAGAGAAAAATTAAAGAATGCATGGGTTTAAAAATTCAATTCCAGATTTTAAATATTGCATTGAATAAATAAAATTTCATAGTGTCTTATTTTCCAAAAAAAAAAAAAGAAGAACACTGGATGTTTTTCCGATGTAATTTCAGAAACAGATTTTTAGCCAATCAAATTCGAGGCCCAATTCTTTGCACGAGACTTGAACATACCATTCTATGGTTGAGTTTCAATTTCCACTTGGCGAGCAGAGTTTTGAAGCTGATTGCGGAGATAAAAGAAAATAAAGACAACCATGTAAGATATGGTTGTGTAGATAACTTATCGTAGAAGACATAGGTATAAACAGTTTACCTCTGCATTTCCTCTGAAAGTGTAAATGAGGGCGATTCTAAGGGAGGGGGTACTCGGTGTAAATCGGAGTTAGATACCTTGTGTTATTATTATACTATGGGTCAAAAATTTAATACAGAAACAAGTGCCTGTGATGGTATATATCCAGTTCAAGTGATGTCAGCATCACAGCACGTGATTTGTTGTTATACTATAAACTCACTTTTACTTTCACTTTCCAACGCCGATCGTCGTATCACTTGATATCGACGATTATCCCGATGTTTTTACTTGCGTTTATGAGTTGCTTCGTCTTCAAACTCCCAGTTGATGCGGAAGAGAAGCTTGGTTACTGCCTCACCGTTTTATTAGCTTTTGCCGTCTACCTGACATTGGTTTTAGATAATATTCCTACAAGATCAACAACAATATCATATTTGTGTAAGCATTACGGCATTTTTTTCATTAGTGTAAAAAAGAAAGAAACCAACACATTTTCAACAAATACAAATATTTCTCTAAGCTAATACTGGTAATTTAAAAATGCAATACTTGCTTGTTTTCTTTTTTTATGAAATTGATGTTCAGAATTATTTTACAAGTGTATACATGTACGCATAGATATATACAATTTCTTGTTTTAAAACTATACTGATTTTATTTTCAGCCGTATATTTGCTGTTGATGCTGGGAATGGGTGTGATTTCTGTACTTCTGACTATACACATTATAGATATTAACTTTACATCTTAAGAAGAGGACATTTCCGGATGTTTGCGTAAAATAACAAAAATTATTTCCAAATTGGTTTGCTGGAAAGCTGCGGAACATGTTGCAAGGGACGTAACTCCTCCGTTTCAGTAATTCACGTTAAAAGTATAGACGTGCGTCTAGCTTCAAAAAAGGCGGACGTTGAAGGTAATATGGATGATGATGTCGAAGAGGAAGATTTCTCCTGGCAGGAGATACCCAAGATTTTAGACATTTTTATGTTCCGAGTTTACTTCTTTCTAGTCATAATGCTGTCTGTCGCGTTCATAGGCTTCATGTCTTGGGGTTCACTTTGGTAAAACTTCACAAGTTGGAAATTTGTTATGGTCAGCGGTTTGACATAGATATTAAAACCTGTTGATATTGTTTTAAATGTATCAAAATGAAAAATGAAAATTCGTTTCCTTGCAGTAATTGAAAAAAGTAAGAAGTCCCAAATAGCATCAATCCTGAATGGAAATGCTTTCCTATAATTTCCGAATGTGAAAATATCTCCTCATTATTTCATTTTTAAAAGAAGAGGATGCATTTTATTTGATTTTGACGAAATTTGGGAAATTTCAGTGATCTGTCCCACATGAAAATTTAACATACTATTTATGTTGAGTTCCTGTGAAGAATAGGAGAAGGAAATATTTCTTCAATATTTTTACCTCACCTGAGCCAAAGGCTCAAGTGAGCTTTTCTGATCACAATTTGTCCGTTGTCTGTCGTCGTTATCGTCGTCGTCGTTGTAAACTTTTCACATTTTCGACTTCTTCTCAAAAACCGCTGGGCCAATTTCAACCAAACTTGCCACAAAGCATCCTTGGGTAAAGGGGATTCAGATTTGTTCAAATAAAGGGCCACGCCCTCATTCAAGGGAGATAATTGGGAATTAATGAAAATTTGCTGGTATGTTTTAAAAATCTTCTTCTCAAGAACCACTGTGCCAGGAAAGATGAAACATATAGGGAAAGATCCTCAGGTAGTACAGATTCAAGTTTGTTCAAATCATGACCCCCGAGGGTAGGGCGGGGCCACAATGGCCGATCAAAGTGTTACATGGAAATATATAGGAAAATTCTTTAAAAATCTTCTTCTCAAGAATAACAAAGCCATAATTGATCATATTCATATGGAAGCATCCTCAGGTAGTGAAGATTCAAGTTTGTTCAAATCATGACCCCCGGGGGTAGGGCGGGGCCACAATGGCCGACCAAAGTTTTACATAGAAATATATAGGAGAATTCTTTAAACATCTTCTCAAGAACCACTGTGCCAGAAAAGATGAAACTTATGGGGAAACATCCTCAGATAGTGTAGATTCAAGTTTGTTCAAATTATGACCCCCGGTGGTAGGGCGGGGCCACAATGGCCGACCAAAATTTCACATAGAAATATATAGGAAAATTCTTTAAAAATCTTCTTCTCAAGAATAGCAAAACCATAATTGATCATATTTTTATGGAAGCATCCTCAGGTGGTGTAGATTCAAGTTTGTTCAAATCATGACCCCTGGGGGTAGGGCGGGGCCACAATGGCCGACCAAAATTTTACATAGAAATATATAGGAAAATTCTTTAAAAATCTTCTCAAGAATAACAAAGCCATAATTGATCATATTTTCATGGAAGCATCCTCAGGTAGTGTAGATTCAAGTTTGTTCAAAGTATGACCCCCGGTGGTAGGGCGGGGCCACAATGGCCAATCAAAATTTTACATAGACATATATATGAAAATTCTTTAAAAACTACCTTATCAAGAATAGCAAAGCCATGATTGGTCTTTGGACTACTATTATTCAATAATAAACCAATTTCTACTTTTTCCTAGCCCAGTGCTCAGGTGAGCGATGTGGCCCATGGGCGTCTTGTTTCAAATTTGCCAAATTCTTTTATTGAACAACTAGTTAAGATATGATTCTCATGTTTTACTGATGAGTAGACATTTTTTGAATGATGCAAATATGCATCAGGAAAAAGAAGGGAATTTACCCTTATACGAGGGCTGTTCAATAAATAATGTCCTGAACTGTATGACATACAATACAAATATCATATGACATTAATCTTGACTTTCTCTCATTATTGAATCTTAACTGAATTTATATCAGTTTATGTGACAATTTTTAATCACCTAGTTTCATCGTGAGAAGCTGGGAAACAAGGGCAATTCGAGACACTGCATTATAAATGAATGGGAAAGAATCAGAAAACTAGAGTGAAAATAAAAGCTTCATTAAAGCAGCTGTAAAACTTGTTAAAAATCCCAAAGAAATATTCACTGAATTATGTGACATTTACAGCAACCAATGCCTGTTTTATAGACAAATGATGTTTTTTTTACATTAACAATATTTGCCAGATCTTTGACCTTTTGACTTGTTTCTATTTCCAAACTTGAAAAAAGACCTTTCAGAAGGAAGAAATAAGTCCAGGAAATCACTGGATCTGCCATTTTCATACTAAGGGTCACACCCAAAAACGAGTTTTAAAAACAATCAGAAAGTGGATAAAAAAATGTTAGAGACGTGTTTTAATTAAAAGAGATTAATAAGTAAAATCATGGAGTCTAAATCATTGAAAAGCATCTTTTGCTTCTTTCTGCGCACCGAGGACATTATTTATTGAACAGCCCTCGTACCAGTACTTAGAGCTGATAGGTTAAAAACTTACTCATTTTGATATTAAGCGTTCTTCTTAAGTAAATTTAGAATAATCTTATAAACATTGCCTTTGATTTAATCGAGACAGTCCGATATTAGAACAAAAGACAAAGGTGTTAATGACCACTGAAGCAATTCTTTCAAGATTGCAGGCTTAATTAAAGAAAAGTACTCAGTATTTAGGTATTTGGCTACTGAAGAAGGTACTTGAAAGAATTTGATAAGGAGAGTGGGGACAAATTTTTTCTTTATTTAGACATACACAGAGATTAAAGCAATGCAACAAATTAAGTGAATTATCAATTTGGAATGGAATGGAATGTGCTGATATGAAGAATGTCCACAGAAATTTAGCAGTGTTAGGTACACAAGTCCATTTCATTTTTTTTTAATGTTAAGCGTCTATATATACCTTTGTGTTTGATGTTCCATTATAAAAAAAACAAACAATCAATAAATTTTTAGGGAAACGTTGAAAATCTTCAAATTTCTTTCAAAATTTGTTGTGAATCTGTCAAATTATAAGTACATGTATTATTTATCTCGTTACATTGATTTTGCATCTAGGCATTTTTTCTTTTAATGAGAAAGAGGAAATCAAATTGTTTGAATGCTGCTCTTTATAGTGTCTAAACTTTGTGTTTTGTTATGAATTTATTTTGGGGGCTTTGTAAGTTTATGTGCTTCTCTGGTGACCCCCAGTGCGCCAACTCTTCTTCAAAAACCAGAGAAAGGGGTTGAAACACTTCTCCAATTTTAATAAGTTTATTAGAAGTTTACCCGTTTTTCATGGAGTTTTTGTTGTTTGTTTTTTTATTTGCATTATCTGGTCTGCCGAATGTTCTTCTTCCTGTTACAGTATATTTGGTGTAATTGAAAGTTTAAATTTTTTTTATTATGCAATTCTGTAAAATCAATGTTTCAAAATCATCATTCTGTGTGAGAAATTTAAATTGCTGTTCGTTAAAGTATCACAGTTTTTATTTCTTTTGTTTAGTAGCAGTCCAATTTTGAAGGATATCAGTACTGAAACAGTCTGATATTACGATTAATATCAGACCGCTCATTAATATCGGAAAATATCGGATAATAATACAGATAAACTTTCAGACTGCAAGAACAAAGGAATGAGATCACACCAATGTTTTAAGTTATAATAAAATTAAGTTTTGCTGTGATTCTCTTGTTGGGGTAGGCAAAACAGTGAAAAATGAATACTTTCTTTATTTCGCCTTAACGTCTGTCAAACACGAGAATTCAACATGTTGCATACACCCCTGGTGCAACATACATTTTTCGCCAATATCTTTAAATTCGAACTCTTTTATTTACAGATAATTTGTACAAAAGTTTATAAAGACAACATGTATTTCACAGTAATATAATATGATGATAAAGCAAAGCTTTGTTCTAATATTTTGATCAAAAACACATTGTTGCGTCAGTCTTGCTCTGATCCTCGGAGTTGTGTTGAGGTGTTTGATAAAACTAGAAAGTGCCCAGTGGACTCATAGGTATCCATATACTCCTTATATAATGCGTAGGCAATACTTTCTGGCGAAAAATATCCGTAAATTGAAAAATGGACAAAAAACGTACCTCGACTCCCTTTCTCTCGTTTCGAAAGCTTACACCCCGCACACAACATAGTACATGTATACACTCCGCATGTTTTATTGATTGGTATATGCAATTTTGCATATTTTATCAGAAAATGTAAGCAAATTGAATCTTTTTAAACATTTTTTTTTTACATGTGATCAAGTTCATGATTAGAAAATGGGCCAACGAAATATTAAAGCGTGAATTCTTCCAATCATGGATTCAAATCAATGGTCAACACACTATTAACAAAAAACTACAAAAAAGCATGCCAAAATCGGCATATCTCTTCCCAAAGGAAACGGCAAAATGTTAGATAGCAACAATCAAAATTCTAGAGGACTGGATGCATCATCACTACACTAGACAAAATTGCTATAGCTCCACCAAATGGAAGTAATATCTTACTTTTTAAAAAACTTGTTAATGGTGTATGTGATATATTATTATGTTACTTTAGCAAAAATTAACGTATTAATTAAGATGTCTTCATTGATAAATAACTCGTACAATGTTAACTGAAGCGTGGCCATTTCACAGAAAAAATGAAAATCGTGTCCATACTTTTTTGGAGGAATAAATTGTATTTTTTTTTTCTTTGCGTTTTTGGACTTTTTGTGTGTGCTAATTAAAAAAATAAATTAAAAAATACACCGTTTGCGGCATTTAATCCTAGAAGAGCATGCTAAAACAGACACTCAGTATGGTGTCTATAGGGGGGTTCCTTGGAAGGTTTTGAAAAAATAAAAACACTGAAAAAACATTTATTCTTCTAGAGAAAAATTGTTGCAAATAGATTGATAAACATAAAAATGTTTATCATAAAAACATGTAGCAAAGCCATTAAGTAAACACCACAACACACTCGCAACTTTGTTCCACAACACTGGGGCAAACGGAAGTTAGGTGGACTTGGTATGGGCACCAAGGTACTGGATGACTGGATGGCGATATAATAGTCAATCGCTGCATATTATTTGATTTTTACTGCGAGACTGCTTCTGGTATAACTTCAAGGAGCATCATCAGTATTCATAAAATGTATATCTGGGAAAAAAAGGTGCGCAATCCATGCCGGGAAATTGGTTTTCGGGCATGAAGGTCATTTTGGGGTTTTGCCACGACACCAAAACATTTGTTTATCCCACTGTATCGAAAAAATGGCATATTATAAATATACTGATACCAAAGAGGCAAATGTTCAATTCACAAAAAATATAATAAGTGGTGTGGTAGCAATTTTGTCAAGTGTATAATTATTGACAGCCGCTTTCAATAAATGTGGGGAATATTAATTTCTTTCTGTCTGTATGTAACACTTGTTTCCACATGCTATCTCGAGAATCATTTGAGCTTTTGAATGAAATTTTACACTTGAAGCTTCCTGTGGCATAAGAAAGACCTTTTGATTTTGAAATCAAAGATTAAGGTCTTAAAATCATAAAAATGTAATACTATCTATTTTAACACTATCGTTTCTACAAGATATCTCGAGAAGGCTTTAAGCTTTCTCAATGAAATTTACACAAAAACCCACGGTGGCCCAAGAAAGACTGCATTGATTTTGAGGTCAAAAGATCAAAGATCAAAGTCAGAAATGCATACATCTTGTTTGTTCTTGAAACTTTCACTTCTTTTAGTGATATCAAAAAGCTTTTGAAATGATTTTTGTACCTTAAGTCTTTATTGCGCATGCCCCACCTGTCCCTCTTTAAGTGCCCCAGGCCCATCCACCCCGCTCCCTCTAGATCCGGCATGCTGATCTTTTTTTTCAAAATCCTGGAGCAAATGTTCTCTGAATAAGTTGTGAAATTCAATTGAGAAAAATATTTTAAAATGTTAAAATCGTGTAAAATGAAAGTTACTACGGATTTTTTTTTTCAAATTTGAGAAATAAATTCCTCTGATGCTGATTTATAATTATATATGTATGTATAACTTGCTAATTTTAGATATATATGGGCATACTCTTAAGGTAAACATATTGAAAAAAAATATATTGAGAGGAACTTTCAACGACAAAAAGGTGTGTGTGTGTGTGTATTTTACAAATAAATGATCCATTCACATTGTGGGCTGTACCTATTTCTTATTAGCAGGTGATTGATTTGATAGACGTTTGGTAAAGTATAGTCCATTATTGTTTGATGGCCAAATATTTCACCGAGTCCAACTTCAATGCGACTTGACTGCCATTTGATCCAAAAATTTGAAAATTGTGCACCGCTAAGTCGGGATCCTAGTGACGTCGAGTAGCAGGTACTTCCATAAACAAATCCGTCTCGAAGACATGATTTTGTATTAGACCAACTTCCCAGTAAATTCCAATATCCAGAGCTAGCTGTGGTGTTCCCAGACGCCAGACCAACGTAAGCGTCCTGAGTTGCCTTTATCTGCAATCGAATCGATGTTCTTCTCGTTATAAGAAAGCCTATGTTAATCCAAGGATCACCGTCGAAAGTAATCGTATGAACAGCTGAAAATTATCAGATTAATAATATGTGTTATTTTTTCATCATGAAAGAAAAACTTGCTTTTCATTTTTTTTTTTTTTTTTTTTGATTTTCAATATAATTTATCATAATTTAATTTTAACGTACGGAAGCCTACAAGTATCAAGATAAAGAATATTAAGCGCCCTTACTTTGTCGTAACGAGAAAAATGATCCCTTTGAATAGGTGATATTTATTAGAATAGGTGATATCACTTATTTAAATCAAATACGTAATATTAACAATTCAAATAGGTGACATTTCCTATTCCAACAGGATCTTTCACCTAATTATTTTGAATAGGTGATATAACCAATTTAAATTATCTATGAAATAACAAACTGCTTCCCATACGATAGTTTTAAGTACGAGTCTCATTAATTTTCCACTTTGTTTTATAATTTAAAGTTCTTGGAGGCAATGAATTACAGTTGTGCATTTAGTTTAAAGCACCCCAGTAGAACACGTATGTTGTTTTCTCCCAAATTATATTTATTACACCTATCCATCATGTATACTAGAGGAAAAATTGTTAAAAATGTCCCACTTTACATTGTAAAAAGAGAAAGGTAGCGAATCTGTTGTTATATAGGGATCGATAACATAAGACATTTTAAAAGTCTTGGACTAAAATACAGGGAAAACTGGGCAGTCCGAATTTACTTGGTTCTAATGAAAATCTAGTCTTGAGGAAGGGAGCATTAATTATTTACTGCTGTAAGAAAGCAAATAGGTGAAATCACCTATTCGAATTGTTGATGTCACAAATTCACTACATGTTATTCAAATTGAATAAGTGATATTTCTTATCCAAAAAAGCACAAATGGATGATATGATCTATTAATCCAAATAGGTGATTTCACCAATTCAAAAAGGTGATATCGCCTATTCAAAGAGGTGTTACATGTATTACCTATTCGAATGGTTGATATCACTAAATGACAATAAATACCAAAAACAGCGCCTCATATAAACTGCATGTACAAACAACTGCTTACCTGTACAGAAGTGTTTCCATCCTTCACTTGGTTCCCACTCAGATGTCAACAGACGATTCTTCACGTGACAAGCACTGTAAATCAAACACGTGTGGTTTTCTTGATGACAAGAAAATGATTTTTCGTTCATCAGCTTTGTCCTGAAAGCTGCATATATGCATTCAGTGCATGCAACATTTGAAAGATGGTAAGAAACCGATTTTTGGGTGAAGATGTCATTCATGGCGTCCATTACCTTCCAAGTCTGTTGTTCAACTGAAGAGTTAACAATTATTCTCCCAGAAAGAAAGAACAAAATAATATGAAATTTCCGAAGTGCCATGAGATTCAATATAACATTGAAAATTCTAACTATGGTAATGTTTGTCCCTAAATATCCAGCCCTTTGTAGAATTGAATAAATTCTTCTAGCGATTATGGACCGGATTGCTCTCATCACCTCTCTCGTCATCTGCTAAATACAAATACAAAATACATTCCTATGCATAGTCATCAACTCATGTATTTTTAAAAGACTTGAGTAGGTGTGGAAAATGTTTTTCCAGTTGTTTTTTTTTATTTTATTCATTTTGTAAAATGGCGAATGTATAAATTATTATTGGTTTACTAACAGCGTGACAGTTTGCTTGATAGGGCGTGTTAAAATTTTGTATGCTGATTATCATTTTTACTCATCGATTGGATGTTTGATTTCAATGGAATCAATTATACTTTGCATATGAAACACAGAACCCAGCAATACTACTGACAATACTGACCAATCGCATCGAATAAACACATGTGAACGGACAAACCAAGTTTTACTTCCTATAATGATGATATTGATAGCTATATAGTACAACAATAGCAGAGTAGTCTTACTAATTCCATTATCTAAATTTTCTTTTACTTATTTAAAAACCCATCCGGTCAAATCGCAACAAATATGATACATTCTTTTTTGAGGAGAGACAACGGGCTTTGACTGACCACGTGTTGCTGCTGACTACAAATGTCGTATTGGTGAACATTCATCAATGTGATTGGCCAGTATTGTTGCATTCCGAGTTTCATATGCAAATTAGTTTTGATTTCATTGATCAAATCGATGAGTAAAATGATAACTGGCACACAAAATTTTAGCACGCCCCACCAAGCAAACTGTCACGCTGTTTAAGCTGTTTGTAAAATGATAATATATATATAGATACACATAGGAGTGATGCATAAAGTAACAGTAATTAATATAGGCTAGTAGATCAAATATAGAAGTTAATTACTTCGAGATCTTGAATAATTGACGAAATGATTTTTAGCCCTCTATTGGGGCGATTTTATAAATGGTCATAATTCTCCTTATGCCTGTGGTTAGGATTTGTTGTTTATGAAAAAAGGAATCTGTGACAAGGTATATTTCGCAAGCCATTTTTATTCTAACCGTTATGCGTCAGACACAGAGACAGAAGCGAACGAGATTTGCATGCATATAAGGCCTCCTTAGCTCTTGATCTATCGACCAACTTAATTTCATTCCGGTAGAATTATGAAGAAATCAACTCCGCTAACTTTCAAAGATTTATCATGGAGAGAAAAATTAGAAATGGAAATATCATCTGTGTAGGGTTTCTTATTAGATGTTTGTATATAAAAAATAGCATTGTTGTATAATATACAATGTTATTGCATCATACGTATTAGGGACGCAGCAGTATCTTTTATTAACTTCTTAATAATCAATTTGTTTTAACAAATTATCAATTTTTATCGCAGAACTTGTATGAAAAGATGACACAACAAATTAAAAGTTTACTTGTGGCAAATTTTTGGCCGCGGTGGAAATAAGTACATTAAATTATAAGTGAGACAACATACAACTGCAAGGGGATGCCAGTTAGCAAGAGCAAGCCCCAAGCACAAAACATATTTACATTTTATGAGATATTAATGACAAATTATATCAACAATCAACGTTAGATCAACATTTCAACATTATCAGCAACTTCATTGTATTATCAACATCAAATTGTCAATATTTCAATGACTTTCAGTTTGTCTTTCATCAACATCAAAATCAACAATTGTATTTACCAATGACAGCATGTTTTCAATTAATTATGAAGGGATGCCAACAGCACCGGGTTGATTTGCATGTGTGTCAGCATCCCCCACAATATGGAATGCTTCATTTCAGTAAGTTTTTATTTCTGGCATTGAACGTGAGTGGATCTTCCGCCACAAGATCGGAAGATCTCGCCAACAAGGGGGGGGGGGGGTCCCTTATACGACCATCAGCACTTAGTACTTCATACTGTACAGTGAAACCCCCACGTTGGCAAGAGCCACTCAGACTGCAAAAAATTCCACCGCGGACCCCAAATCTCATAGAATTTGAACACTTTTTCGGGAATTGTTGCAGGCCATTTTTAAGGTTTTGACAGAATATCTCATTTCCCTCTTTGGATAGATGAACTTCATCTTCTTTGAATAAATATTCATCTTTGTTTTTGAATTCTGGGTGATATATTGCCCCGCCTATATTAATGAAGCAACGCATACCCTGTCTATTTATTCTAGCTCGCGTTGTTTCCATTGCTCTGACATTGTTTGAGTAACGCCACTTAATGCGAGGCAACAACTCAACCATACAAGTTTTGTAGAAGGAAATTTAAGAGCTAAAAATTTGTGCACTTGCTGTACATTTACTAACAACTTCTGAGTTTTTGTTTTTCCAATATCATTTCGTCGCCCGCGTGGTGGTTAGAGCGTCTGCTTTAGTGTCGCAAAGTAAGGATTCAATCCTTACGTCGCTAGTTCGAATTTCACTGTGGGACGTGAAGACCAGTCTTTCGGATGAGACCGTATAAACTGAGGTCCCGTGTCGCAGTAGGTGCTGGCACGATAAAGAACCCTCCCTGCTCAATGGCCTTGAGTGCCGAGTATAGGACAAAATTTGCAGCTCTCCACCGGCAAGTGGTGGCGTCTCCATATGAGTGAAAAATTCTCGAGAGGGACGTTAAGCAATATACAATCAATCAATCCAATATCATTTCCTCTGCAATGTATAACTATAACGCTAGAGGGGTCCTCAAGTTTGGCTATATGGTTTATCCTTCTCTGCAGTGAGTGTGTTGAGTGTTAAGCCGCCATAACCCTGCCACCAAATTTGTGCATTCAGTTGGAGATTAATACCCATTGGGGAAGTCAAGGAGTGTAGAAAGGCATGACGTATGATGGATGATCCAACTAACCATACCCTTGGAGAATCTGAAAAACCTTGATTGATGTTAGGCTAGTAGTTGAATTAATTTTGATTATTACTACATGGACGAATGTAAGATTTGTAGCAATTGGAAATCCAACGCCCTGCATGTTTTATGTTCTCACTTGATTCTCTTATTAGTGTTGCACATGATGCACCCCTTTTACGAAATGAATGTGTTTTATGATAATCTGGATTAAGGCCAATTGATGTAATTGTCTTATCTAGTACAGATGTCATTTGAAAAAATGTTAAAGGCCTACCACTAAAATGGCAGAAAAGGGAACCAGGAATAGCAGGTCGAATTTCCAGAAATTCCTGGATTCTCCTAACTGGCTTGGACATGAAACACCCTGAGTTGCTAACATTGTCCGAGTACAGCCCTTTGCATATTGATCGGTTTTTGAGGAACGAACAGTAATTTCCAACATGTTTTGAGAAATATTTATGTCAGTAATTGCCCAAAGGGAGTCTGTTGTGTTACCCATTGTTTATGAGAATTCTCCAACCCTTAGTAGAGCGTAAAATGCAAGAGAACATGCTGCAGCAAAAAGACAAGCTTCGTACTTACTATTACAGATTGTTTGCAAGCTCGGGATAATATTATTCGAAATTGGCTTGTGTTGATCAGAAGTGGGCTGTGTTCTCCTAAAACTTTCTAGCAGTTTAGAGACTATGTATGCTTTGGTTAGGTCTACGAAAAACTGGGTTTTACATTTGAAACTTACTGCCGATATGTAATTGCGATCTGTGGAGGATGAGTACCCTTTAACTGACAAATAACCTAAAAACCTGATAATATGCTGCAAGTCTGGTGGCCAGACTTGAGTTACCCCCTGACTGTCACAGAATGTTTCGAATGCTTTGTGTCCTACAGCATAGGCCTGACTTGTGTAGATGCCAGAGAAGACTTTAAAAGATGATCTACATGTACTTCAATGTCCAAAGTAATTTGAGGAATTCGGATGATCGGACTAACTAATGCCATGTTGTCTATATGGAGTATGATTTTTTTTGTTCTGCAACTGTTTTTTCCAGCATGTTATTGACAAAACTATTGGTACTAGTTCCAAGAATGTTAAATCTGACCTAATTTTCACGTTTTTCCAACCTGGGGGCCATTTAAGAAATGCTCATTCAGTTCAGTTCAGTTCAGTTGTGGATTTCCCTCCTATGTATAAGGAGCACCCGATAAGGTTGTTTCATAAAAGGCATAAAAATTAAAAATAATAAAAGAGATAAAGTGAAGAAAAGACAGTTAGTAAAATCTATTCTATGAGGTGCTGTAAAATAAAGTTAGAGGTGAAAGACCAACTAAAAATAAAACAAGAATTTACATAATATACAGTAGCTTAACTCCTAAAGTAAAATTGTTTCGGCCCTAAAAGTTCTTCAGAGAACATATTTAAAAAGAGCTTAACACCTGTACTTTGACTGTTTCTATTTAAAAATTATTTCAGCTCTAAAAATATTTTCCCCAAATATGGCCCCACAGCCAAGATCTGCGTTTCCTGCACTATCTGTGTACAAGTGTAAGATGGAATCCGAGTCCCACTGGTTTTGTTGAAAGTATGTTGACCCATTGAAATTTTCAAGAAATCTAAGCCAAACTTGAAGGTCTTGTCTAATGGCAGATGTAACACGAATATAGTGGTGTGTTTTTTTTTGATCCCTATCATTGCGTTATAAAATCGCCTATTGAATGCCCTACTTCCTCTAATTGCTTTGCTGACAAAGTTTAATTTTCCTACCATTGACTGCATTTGTTTTAGTGTGATTTTTTCCCTTTTTATGATGTCTTTGAGCAATGCTTGTAATTAATTCGGCGAGCTTTTCATTGGGGATTTTAATTGTTTGCGATACAGTGTCAATGACCAATCCGAGATAAGTAAGGACAGTACAAGGGCCTTCTGTTTTATCTTTATTAAGAGGGATACCTAATTCTTCGCATAAGTCTTTAAAGGTTGTCATGAATTGAAAACACTGATTCGAGTTGCTGACCCCTATGAAGATGAAATCGTCAAGGTTATGATGTACTACAGTATTGTGTTGACCCCTGTCCTAATTCTAACTGCCCATTCCAAGAAGGTTCAAAATTTCTCAAAAATGCTACATGAGATTGAACAACCAAACGGGAAGCACTACATCTACAAAGTAGTTACCCTGAAAATAAAACCCTAACAAGTTAAAGTCTTCTTTCCTCACCCTAAGCAGAGGAAATGCGCTTTTAATATCCATTTTTCCTAGCCAAACACCCCTTCCCACCCTGCTAATGGTGTCAACTACCTGATCAAATGATGTAATAGTGAACCGAGTGTTTTTAGGGTGACGTCACTTTATCAGGTGGATATGAGAGATGTGCGACCACGTCTCCACCCCCTTCTGCTTTGGGGACAAGACCATCGGGGGAAATGTGCAAGTTTTCTATGTTGGTAACTGAGCTGTTTGCAAATGATCCAGTGCGTGGAACCTCTGTATAACAAACAAAAACCCCTGAGGGCAATCCCCCATGATGAAACTTTACTGTATATTTTGTCCAAAGGGCGTTATTTGGTTAAGTTTAATGGGTGAAAAACCTAGGTCCCATAGCCCGGGGGGCGTGGTCCCGCTGGGTAATAGCATTTGTTGAAGAGGGACGAAACTTAGTTTTGTGCACGAGGACTTTGGTTGTTGAGGCGGGGCTAATAACATTGTTGCATGCCGTGAAGGTTTTTACACTTCACGCATAGGTGTGCATATGTGCAACCTCGAACCCTGTTCAGTACAATAGCCTCAAGTTGTAAAGTTGAAACACTTGTGCTGTGATGCAGGTGAAGGGTGTGTGGCCTGTGTTTGGCGGTATCATGACACGGCACTGCAGCTGACACGACGTCGATGTCCTCCCAGAAAAGCACGTGTTAACTGCTCCATCCTATTTGAACAGTTGCCCCCTCGTCTGCCCCTATTTACGTCGTGCATGTATTTGAGTAAGTGTTGGGTTTTGTCTTTGTGAACTGAAAGATAAATGCTGCTAAATATCAGCAGACGCGCTGTTCACTTTTATCCATTTCTTGTGATATGTGATTTGAAACGATTAGTGGGCGTTTCTCAGTATTCAGCTTCTAAATATAGCACGGCTGTTGAGTCACGTTCTTGCTGCCTACCTATGTCACTGCCACGGATAATTGCTTCTTCGGTTTTATATGTGGATGCGATAATGTGGGCATTTCTTGGTGGCGGACATTGAGTATAGCAGAATGTTATTGACTTTTGTTGGGCCAACAATGCCTCATGTTGTATATGCTGTTTGCATTTCACATTTGGTCATCGGTAATTTGCTCATCGGCCCTTAATCAAACCAACTTGTTGCTATTTGTTGGGCGACGAACAGTTAATATTGGGCCACCGTTGGGCCAAATGTATTATTTCAATATTGGGCAAACGTCATTTTTGTACAATTGGGCCAATGTAAGAAATACGTTTGGGCCAACCGTAATTTGCTTATTGGCCCTTAATTAATGAACTTGTTGGCTTATTGTTGGGCGATGATGGAATTGGGCTACTGTCTGGCCAACGGAATCTTTTGTCAATGTTGGCAACTATTTTGACAGTTGGGTGATTGTATGAATGTTGGGCGAACCGTAATTTGCTCATCGGCCCTTAATTATACTAAAGTTGGTTGGTGGATTTTGCAGGCCAATGTAACAGTTAATATTGGCCAGTCACTGTTGGTCATGATTATTTCAATATTAGGTATATGTTATTTCAGCAATTGGGCCATTGTAAGCAATTAATGTTGGGCCAACGGTAATTTGCTTATTGGCCCTTAATTATATGGATAGTTGGCTACTTATTGTTGTACCAACTATGGATTATTGAGCTATTGTTGGGCCATGATTCTTTCAAGATCAGCATATTATTTTTGGGCCACAAATGTTGGTTGTGAACGTATGGTTGGGGCTCTCCACCAACCCCATTGCTCTTCACTGCTGGTGATTGTCCTCAAAATTCAGATATATATATATACAATAAGGTTGTACTAGTTTTGTATAACAGTTTAATGGTAAGTCCTTTAATACTATCATATATGTTATATGCTTGATTAAGAGTCTAATACATTTTAAATATCTCAAAATAATTGCATCTAATAATATTTGCATTGCATAAGTACATGTAGCTCTACATTAATTTAAAAAAACTGAGGAAGCAAATATAAAATTAAATTATAACATACTATAATTTTATTGCTCAGTGCATGAAGAAAACATTAATAAAGAACTAAAGTTGGCTTTACTTCGAAGTGATACATGTAGGGTTTACTACCTGGATAATCCCTTGGCCTGGGCAATTTATGCAACAATGAAGTAAACTCACAGGTATCAATAAGCACGTCTAAATAACTCAAACCCCCCTGTTCTTAAAATAATACTCAAAAATGAATCCCGTCATTTGAATGCCAACTACACAAAAATGTTTCTGGCATCTGCATTGTGTTTGTAACCAGATACATATAAAGGGTAGAACTACAGGTATGTCTATAACATACACAGAAAAAAATTAGGCACTGCCACTTTCCATCCTATCCCCTCCCAGAGTCTCTTCTTCTCTCTCCTTACCCTCCCCTTCTTTTTCTTCTCTGTCTGTTCTCTCGCCCTATTCCCTGTCCATGGCATACCTTAGCTATTCTTTGATTGTGTTTCTCTGATGTCTTTTTAATCTCCAGTAGCACTAAAATTGTAGTGTTTGGCAGTCTAAAACATTTGTTACTTTTTCAGTAAAGAGTAAACATACCATTAAATTTACAAGTATATCACTATATATATGTTTAAGCTGTCAATTAAGGAATAACCGTCTTTTTTATTTCATGGTGTGATGAAGTGATTAGCTTGCGTGAAGAAGGCATTTATGCATAACATTTTTACGCATTTTTTTCATCATCATCACAACGATTTTGATTCAATGTTGCCCCATATAAAATACAAGTATTGAAAATTTTGTCTTTACACTGAACAAATTTTAAATGAAAGAACCCAATTTATGTTTAGTATTGAATTAATTTTGTTTTAACTTTACAAATTCAACATTTTCAAAAGTGTCCGACGCTACCAGGATGAAGTGTATAGAAAGTAATTAAGTGGTAGACTTCTGAATGTATTTCTTCTAGACACAAATTTCAATCTAAAGGGGCAAATTATTTATTGTTTTATCTGTATCAAAACACGTTTGTTATTTTATAATTTCATTTATTTTTTCTCTCGCATAGAAACAAAAAAATTAAAATCCCACTTAGCATAATTTATTTTGTTTTGATAAATTATAAGAATTTTAAATTTATTTTAGCTAGCTTGAATTTTCAAAGTAGGATTGGTTGTAGATTTATTTCTAATTGTAGAGACGATGCGGATTTGTTAATATACAAATTGAACAATTAAATGTTTATACACATTTGCCCAATTTCGGTCCAATATATCGGAAACATTGGGTATAGGAGATAAAATGACACGGCTTAACGTCATTTGCCAACATCGGCCCAATGTTGTCAACGTTTCCCCAACAATGTCACATTCATTTGGCCAATGTTGGCGAACGTTGGGCCAATATCTGTAGAAATAACACGAAACATTGGGTCATGTTTACCAACATACCGGGCTAACATTGGGCCGACGAGCAAACTTATATTGGTATGCCGATTTGCCAACATTGGCCCATGTCAATTACATGGGCCCAACGTTGGCCCAATGTTAGCATGCTACCTGGGGCACAGTGTTCAGCCCAACAGCACCTGGCCTCTTCCACTTCCCCGTGTTGAATTTGCATACATATCGTTTAAAAACTAAACGTTAATTTAGCTGTGCCTATAAATATATAAATACTTACAAAGTGGATGCAGATACGCAAAAGGCATCAGTTTATTACGCCGTCGGTGCTGATTAGGAAATGGTGCGACATCAACAGTCTGTTGTTGATTGATGATGCTCAGTCAGATTCACTGTACACCTGGCTACGCGTAGGGCCGATGCCACTCGCAGTATTCTCTATGATAATAGTTTTATATCATGCCAACAGTTAGCCACGATGATGCACCAGATATAACCAGCTATCAATATTCCATGTTGGGCCATCTTGGCCGTATTAAGGTAACCCAACATAGATAATAGAACCATTATGTAAGAGGGCCTAACCATGTTTGCTATCTGGGAATTATTACAAATAAATAAGCATAAACACAATTCAAAAAATAGAATTAAACATTCTTTAGTTGCTTATCACTTAAGTGCAAAAGTAAAAATGTTGAATATATATCAGAAACAAAAACAAGACATTTACTATAAGCATTAATAAAACAAGTTCTTTGTATTATTTCATGCTAACGTTGTCCCAAATGCAAGCCCAGCAGCTAATTATAATATTAACACATAAATTGTATTAGCTGGCAGTATAATAATTGGCACCAACGTTGGCCCAATATAAAAATCCCATCTTTAAAACACCTAAACAAAATAACACTTGTGTGATTTACAAACAAAGTGCCAACATTGGGCCAACATAATACTACCAACTTGATGAGACATTTTCTTTAAGGGTGTATTATAATATCTCGGCTAAGGATGTTAATCAACATACTATTTCAACTTGATAAGACACTTTCTTTAGAGGTGTATTACAACATTGTAGGAATGTTGTACTAAGATACAACTACCAACTTGATAGGACACGTTCTTTAAAGGTGTATTAGCACACGGGTGGCCAACCATGGGCCAACATAATACTACCAACTCAATAAAACATTTTATTTTAAGGATGTATTAGAAACATCGGGCCAACGTTGGGAACATTTACGTTCCACTTGATAAGGCAATTTCTTTAAGGAGGTATTACAAACATTGTGCCGAACGTTGGTCAACATACTACTACAAACTTGAGAAGACACAATTCTTTAAGGGTGTATTATAAACATCGGGCCACAATGTTGGGCCAACATACTACTACCAACTTGTAAATACACTTTCTTTTAGGGTGTATTACAAACATTGGTCCAACGTTGGGCCAACACCAGGATCCTTCCTTCCTTGGAAACTAAAGTGAATGGAAGTTGCTTACGTTGGACCAAAGTTGGGCCAACATAGGATTTCCGTCATGGTCAACAAGGTTGACTTGGTAACATTGGTCCAACTTTGGCCCAACATTATTTGCCCCAACACCAACCATACAACCTTTAACAAATGTTAGCCACATAGTAGTACTCCTGGGATTACGATTTGTCAAGGAGAAGATGGACATTTTGTGGCGGCGGACATAGTGTGACGATTTTTTTGAAAAAGAGGCGGACATTTCGTGACGGCGGACATAACGTGACGATTTTTCCGAAAAAGTGGCGGACATTTTGTGACGGCGGACATAACGTGACTGCGGACAAAACGTGATTCAACAACGGCCAAGTCTACGTATTGACTTTCTTCTATTTTAGTACGAGTAGTCGCATTGACATTAAACCCTAACTTAAATGATGTGTTGTCTACGGCATTTGGGGTCAAAAGATCATTATTATCATTGTTGCTATTAATTTCAAATCCCACACAAGTACTTGTACCTGTCGTATCTTGATCAGGCTGCTCTGTGATCCTGTTTGCCTCCCTTGGGGGCACTGATGCCGGTGATGGCGTGGTCACTACCACTATAGGAGTATGGATGTATGTGGTGACTGTGTCAGTGGTTTGGGGTGGTGCCGATGATGTGGCAGTAGCTGCCGCTGGTCAGGCATACGGACTATTTGACTTTCGATATTTCCGTGGTGGCATGTTCACGGCGGGGAATCTACGTCATCGTATGGGATCAGAACACACAACAGTGGAGGACAAATGCCCCGCTTCGATGTAAGAAGTGCATATTTTTGCACTTATAAAGAATGATTTTCAATTCAGTCTAATAACTGCCAAGAAAGACCGTCTTGATTTTTAGGCCAAAAGATCAAAGGACAAAGTCATAAATGCATATATCCTGTTTGTCCTTGAAACTTTCACATCTTTTGAGTGATATCGAAAAACTTTTGAAATGAATTTTTGTACCTTAACTCTCTATTGCCCCACCTGTCCCTCTTAAAGTGCCCTCCAGACCCATCCAGCCCACTCCCTCTAGATCCGCGCATGCTCATCTTTTTCCAAAATTCTGGGACACATGCTCTCTGAATAAGCTGTGAAATTCATTGAGGAAAATATTTTAAAATGTTTAATCTTGTAAATGAAAGTCACTATGGTTTTTTTTGAGAAATAAATTCCGCAGATATTGATTTATAATTAAATGTTTAACTTGCTAAGATATATATGGGCATATTTTTTTAGGTAAACATACAGTAAAACTCGGTTATAGCGAAGTCCTAGGGACCTGTGAATTTAATTCGTTATATCCGAAATTCATTATAACCGTATAACAAATCCTTAAAACTATATAAAGCGAATTCGCAATATGCATGTTTTCCTTTAAGTATTATGACCAAATATGTTAGAAAAGCAGATATTACAAAACATACCTTCGATAAATAAGGTTTTATTGTGAATTGAATTAAATATACAATTCCATGAACAAAAATAAGTCAGTTAAATTTATCAAATTTTGAGATCTTTGAAAGTTCGTTATAAAAGATGTAAATTTCATTATATTTAACTTCAACGGAATACCAAAATATATCCGTAAATTCGTTATATCAGAGTTCGTTATAACCGTAAAATTTTACAAGGATTTGTTAAGAATTTTGCAGGGGACCCAGAAAAACTTCGCTATATCCGTGAATCCGCTATATCCATTTTCGTACTAAACGAGTTTTACTGTATTGAAAAAAAATATTATATTGAGTGTCACTCTCAACGAAAAAAAGATAGTTTTGTCACAAATAAATGATCCATTCACATTGCGAGCTGTAAGCATTTCTTAGTAACAGGTGATTGATTTGATAAACGTTTGCAAAAGTATAGTCGAATATTGATTGATGGCCAAATGTATCACCGAGTCCAACTTCAATGCGACTTGACTGCCAGTTGATCCAAAATTTTGTGAATTGTGCACCGCTAAGATGGGATCCTATTGACGTCGAGTAGCAGGTACTTCCATAAACAAATCCGTCTCGAAGACATGATTTTGTATTGGACCATCCTCCCAGTACAATCCAATATCCAGAGCTAGCCGTGGTGTTCCCAGACGCCAGACCAACGTAAGCGTCCTGGGTCGCCTTTATCTGTAATCGAATCGATGTTCTTCTTGTTATAGTAGAGCGCCTATGTTAATCCAAGGATCACCGTCGAAAGTAATGATGAGACAGCTAAAATATCATAATAATAATAATATGTGTCAATTTTCTCATCATGAAAGTAAAATTTGTTTTTCTTCTTCTTTTTTTTTCTTTTTTCTTTTTTTTTTTGCCTTTCAATATAATTTATCCACAGGGTGTAGTAACATGCTAAATTTGAATTTTGAATATATAACCATTACGTAAATTCAAATTTAGCATGTTAATTGCCCCTGTGCATTTATTATAATTTAATTTTAATGAACGGAAGCCTACAAGAATCAAGAGGAAAAATATTACGCGCCCCTACTTTGTTGTAATTACGTACAAAGTAGGAGCGAGTAATATTTTTCTGTTTGTTAATTTTTTTTACCAGATTTTGATATTACAAAAAAGATTTCGTTTTTAAGAGAAAAGTATCTAGTTTAAACGAGATGATTATCTCGTAATTATGCGAAAAGATTTCATAATCATGACAATTCTTCTTGTTATTACAAGAAAAATATCTCGTAATAACATATCGAGATTATTTTGTCGTAAATATGAGGTATTTAAGCTAACAACAATGACAAAAAATCTTATGCACGAGAAAATTTTAATAATCTTTTTAAATAGGTGATTTCATTTATTCGAATTGGTGATCATGATATCACCTATTTAAATCATACAGGCAATATCACCTAATCGAATAGGAGATTTCACCCAATTATTTTGAATAGGTGTTATCACCTATTCAAATTATCTATGAAATAACAACTGCTTCCAATACGGTAGTCTTGAATCTCATTTACTTTCCATTTCGTTTCATAGCTTAGCATTTTTGGAGACAGTGAATTACAGCTTTGTACTTAGTTTTAAGCACCCCAGTAGAACATGTTTATTTATATTTATTACACTTATCCATCATATATACTGGAGGAAAAATCGTTAAAACGCATTATAACTATTCCATAGAGATGATGCCCCACTTTACATTGTAAAAAGATTAAGGTATGCGACTCTGTTATACATTTATGATTTAAATTTTTTTATGACTTTAAAGGGATCGATAACATAAGGCATTTAAAAAGTCTTGGACTAAAATACAGGGGAAAACTGGACAGTCCGAATTTGCTTGGTTTTAATGGAAATCTAGATGGTCTTGAGGAAGGGAGCATTCATTATTTACTGTTGTAAGAATACAGATAGGTGATATCGCCTATTCGATTGTTGATGTCTCTAATTCAAATTGAATACCGGTGTGTGATATCACCTATACATAAAACACGAATAGGTGATATCACCTATTCGAAAAAGTGATATCTCCTACTCGAAAAAGTAATATCAACTATTCGAATAAGTGATATCGCCTATTCAATTTGAATGAGTGACATTACCTATTCAAATACGTTTTATTACCTATTAAAATATGTGACATTTCCTTTTCTAATTGGTGATATCACTAAATGGCAATAAATACCAAAAACGGCTCCTCATACAAACTGCATGTACAAACAACTGCGTACTTGTACAGTAGTGTTTCCATCCTTCTCTTGGTTCCCACTCAGATGTCAACAGACGAGTCTTGACGTGACAAGCACTGCAAATCAAACACGTCTGGTTTTCTTGATGACAAGAAAATGATTTTTCGTTCATTAACTTTGTCTTTATTGTGCATTCTGTGCATGCAACATTTGAAAGATGGTAAGAAACCGATTTTTGGGTGAATATGTCATTCATCGCGTCCATTACTTTCCATGTCTCTCGCTCAGCTGAAGAATTATTAACATTTATACTCCCATAAAGAAAGAACAAAATAATATGAAATTTCCAAAGTGCCATGAGATTCAATATAACAATGAAGATTCTAACTATGGTAATGTATGTCCCTAAGTCCCCAGTCCTTTGTAGAAATTAATCAATTCTTCTAGCAATTATAGACTGCTCTTATCACCTCTCTCATCACCTGCTAAATACCAAATAAATTCCTATGCATAGTCAACAACCTATGTATTTTTAAAAGACCAGAGTAGGTGTGGTAAAATTTTTTTTTTATTGTTTTCTAATTTAATTTATTTATTTTTGTAAAATGGCGAACGTATAAATTACATATAGATGCATATAGGAGTGATGCATAAAGTAATTCTTATTGGCTAGTAGATTAAATATAGAAGTTAATAGCTTCGATATCTTGAATAATTGATGAAATTATATTTATTCATTTAGGTATGATATTTAGCCCTCTAGAGTGGCGATTTTATAAATGGTCATAATTCTCGGTATGCCTTTAGTTTGGATTTTTATCTATTAAAAAGGGAATCTGTGAAAATGTATACTGCAAACCAATTTATTCTAAAAACCAGATATCCCGAAAGAGATATTGCCTTATTTTATACAGAGTCTTAGCTGTGTAGATATTTCATAAAGACTTTTGCCTTTAGATTTAAGAGAAATATCAAACAGATATATATGTATTTTCTTAGAGGGATGCATCTTCAAGATAGATAGATATATTTTAACGTCTAAGATGTATCATTCATGCTGATATAACCAATTAGATATTTTAAAAAGTAATTCCTGGACTAAATCCGTTGTTTAGCTTACATGGCGAAGAAAGATTTTTGGCGGGTAATAAAGAAGCGGCTCTGTGGGACCGTAATACAACGAAAAATAGAATGGTGCCATACGTATTCCTTAATGTCTTTCAATATATAGTCCAAGAACTGGTAAAACCAGGTTTCCGAATGTATTATAGACGAAGGTAAATAACAATCAATATGAATTTCAACAATAGCTTATTATCAAGTCTAAACCGAGTTGGATGTAGTTGGTAGAGCGTCGAAGGGCCTCCAAACTTAAGAAGGTATAATGGACATAGATTTTTGTTATAGATAGAGAGAAAACAATTGAATAATTGAATTATGACACTAGCTGGATTCATTGATGGAGAAGTGTGTTTCTTTGCAACTCTAAGACATTGTTTTCGGTTGGAGAAAAGCTGAGCTTTGCATGCATCGTGGAAATTTGTAGATTTTGACTTTTTAGTAGGAATGGACTTTTTTGGTAAAGTCCCCAA
>NW_026931280.1:0-44590 GCF_032062105.1 Saccostrea cuccullata | reverse complement strand
CTAACATTTTTGAAGTTTTAAAGAACAAATGCAAACAATAAATAATTTCTTTAATTCTTGGTTAATGATGCATATATCAAGTTCAATGTTGCGTAAATTTCATGTAAGTATCTCTTCAGAATTTTAAGCAAAGTGTCAAGGAAAGGAAGTACCCTCAAAATGAAAATTCACAAAAAAAATCTCGATGGAGTATGACCCACTACTCGCTCTAATTTCACTACAAGACAATCTTTATCGTTGGATACCATGTACCACTGAATAGGAGATTTACCCATCTGCTGCCACACCTACATGTACTGTATAGATCTTTCCAAACCATTGAAATTGTGAGGAAAAGGGGGGGGGTTGAAATTTCTTTTAAAATCCCAAATGTGTTCAATGGAATTCAGATCCGGGAATTTGACAGTGTATCGTCAAACAAATGCCTATTGGTCAATATCCTTGGGTGTTTAGCACGTAAGTGTGCCGCTTTAAGGATAATTCAGACCGCTTGAGCTGATATAAGACTGTCAAGAGCACCGATTTCGTATCCTTTTCGTACGATTGAAATGGTTTGTTTCCATGTTTCTAAGATTTTTTTCAGGACACTTTAACACTTTTTTAACTTGGTGTGACGCGAAATTTTCTCCTCGCAAGAAAATCAAGGTCATTTCCGGTGTGGTAAAATTTTGTCAAAAACTTTCAAATTGTGATAAATTGGTGAAGTAAAATGAGCACAGCCTATAGAAAAATGTGTTTAAATGGGTTTTGATACTGTTTAATAAGTTTTAAAAGTAATATGAAGTACAATTAAGCACTAAAATAAAGGTGAGTAAAACGTAGTGCAAAGATGGTCCAGATATCAACATTCTTACACAAAACACGTGCTGCAAAGTACAAATTTTTTGTTTCATCTGAAAGTTTTCAGGTGATATTGAATTTTCTTTCACAATTGTTGAGTGTTGTAGAAAATATCATGTCTTTTTAGATAATTACATTTACTAAAGTGAACACTTTTTTGTCCACTGAAAGTACCGAAATCTCATCAAAATAAGTTGTTTGGTTGTTGTTTAACGTTCCTCTCGAAAATGTTTAACTCAAATCTAGACGCAAGCACTTGCCGGTGAAGATCTGCAAATCTATATATATGCACGGCACTCAGCGCCATTGAGCAGCGAGGGATTTTTTTCTGTGCTTACACCTGCTGCGACACGGGAATTCGTTTTATACGCTATGATCCAAAAGACTGGTCTCAACGTTCTGAAAGGATTCGAAACCGTGACGTAAGGAACAGTTTCTTACTCCACGACTATAGAGCAGACACTCCAATCACTGTACCCCGCGGCCGACTATTCATACTGTAATTCTAATTAAATTCATCATCTGATTCCATTCAGTAACTAATTTATATGATGAACGTTCTTAAAACTTAGGAAGTAGGGTACATGCCATGGAATAAAATGATGGTAGGTTTAGACTTTAGGAAATAAAAAAAAAACCATTAAAAATACGACAAAGAACACAGTTTTTCAATAACGTCAAAAACAGATTATACGAGACATTATATCATTTTCTTGTCTGTATTTACAAATTACATGCAAGCACATTCCTTTATTTATTCTAGATAAGCAAAACTTTAAGCATTGGAAAAAAGATGATATCATAATCTGTGATTATAACCTAAGATTAATAATGAACATATCAATGTTATATTAAATGCATTTCCTAAAGTTTTTCCTATATAAAAAAAATATTGTACACAGTGTTCAAGATACTAACTATGGCTCTAAAATCAAGGGATAGTTTTCGTTGCTCTATGTATTGATAGGATAAATATTATAATTAAAACAATTATAACAATGTCCACAGACGAAGTAGAAACAGTAAGTACACACATGTAACTAAACCAATATTTCAAAGTCAATAGTTAATTTATACATACATGTATATTGTTACTCGTACATTTCTTTCTTTTTTGTTCTTGTTTCAGAAATCTTTGAACATTTTCTTATTAAGAACAGCAAAGTCACATTTAGTCAATTATGAAAGCATCCTCAAGCACTGTACATTCACATTTGTTCAAATCAGGACTCATGGGGGTAAGTTTGTGCAACAATGGGAGTGGAAGTTTTATTTAGGAATATACTTGTATTATTCTTTAATCTTTTTCTCAAGAACAATGAAACATATGGAGATACCGTGTAGTATTCAAGATCAAAAGTCCATAAATCAATACAAAATAGGAGCAGAGCAAACAGGGACCTCCAAAAACTCAGAGGTGCCATGAAGGAGTGAGCATCCCCTGCCGACCGGTCACACCCGCCGAGTGCTCCTCGTCATAATCGGGAAATAACGGAAAATCCGTCCTCAATTCAGTGAATAAATAATGGAATATCAATTAGTATGAAAAATGCCAGTCATCATTTGACTCAATGATAAATTTTATTTCTTGACACGGTCATTGTAGCGACCATAGATCTTACGAAATGATTACTTAAAAAGAGACTGCTGATCCTTCATCAACTTGGTTTTCAATAATTTATCTCGTTTGCGAAATTGTTCATACGTAGAACATGCTCTAAATCATCAATCAACTGATATACATAAACTCCGTATGCAGGTGATGAGAGTATATTGCTGCATGAGTAAGGGAAGTTGACGATAGAAAAGTTAAAGTCATCAGTTTATCATAGAGCTTGGTTGTTAGATTACCTTTGAAGTCTTATTCAAGTAAAAATTTCATATATGAAACAGATATGTCAGTCTCTGTCGTATTTTTTATCTCTTGTGTTTCAAGCTAACCAAGATATATCGTATCGACATAAGAATGGAAATTAACATTCAATTTGTTAATTGACAATACGTCCTCGATATATCTAAATATCGAGCTGAAGGCCACAACAACCCGATTAGGCATGGTGATATGGATGTATCCTCAAAGAGTTTAAAATAAAATTTGTTCAAATCATGATCAAAGAGGTAGGGCTGGACTGCAATGGGGAATCAAATTTTAATATAGAAATATTTAGGTAAAAATCCGACTGTGTATTTCGAATACAGTTATTTCAATTTTTATAAGTTAGAAACAGTATTCAGGAATTGTCAGCTATGCATATTTTTTTTTTCAACAATACATGTAAAGATATATACAAGATGAACTTTTAACAGTGACCCTGCAAGGGAATGTTTCACTCATTTTGTATTTTGTAGATTTTTAAACAATAATAATGTTTGAGTATATATGCAATTTACCTCTGTAACTTAATCAATATCTCAATGCAGTGAGTTTACTTTTAAAGACAATTTCAAGTGCATGTTAGCTTGTAAATTGAAACATGGTTTTTCAAGCGATAGGTACAAGGCTTTTTAAGGGAAAAAAATGCAGCCATAACTTGACCAATGCAATATAATTACATTCTAAGAATATACCTGTTAAATATTTTTTTATTCACTAAAACTTTTTTCTGCATAAATATTTTTTTTTCAAGAATACATGTAAAGATATATACAAGAAACTTTTATCAGTGACCCTGCATCTGTATTTATTTTAACATGTAATGTTTGAGTATATATGTTTTACACTTAACTTAATCAATATCTCAATACGTGCAGTGAGTCCCGCTTTTGAATACAATTTCAAATACATATATCTTGTAAACAAAAATGGTTTTTCAAGCAAAAAGTTGGTGATGTACAATGTATAATTACCTAATAATTGTTTTAAAAAAATAAAATAAATAATTTGATTTGAATTCTGTACTATTTTACACTTCATTTGTTCATTGTCGCTTGGTTCAAAAATAAGTTTTCGCAAAAAGTTGGTGATGTACAGTAGCCAATAATTGTGTTAAAAAAATAAAATAAATAATTTGATTTGAATTCTGTACTATTTTTATTTGTTCATTGTCGCTTGGTTCAAACGCTTGTAAGCGTTAATCGCAAGACACTGTCGGAAGTTCGTCCGTATGAAATTCCTCGGATTTACTCCATAAAATCTGAGAAAACTATATATCTTTAGGAGTAATCTTCTACTTGGATTTATTGGCCTTCTGCGAAGGATGAAAGCGGTTTCTGTAAAAAGAAACAAAAAAAAAAGCATCACCATTTAGATGTACACGAAACCTTCATTATTTCTTATTCCATGAATGTTGAATTCACGTAAAGTAATAATTACAAGATTATGGTTTAGAATTATCATTACAAAAGTTCAAAATGGCATATGCCTTGTGGCCATTCCCTCATAACTTACCAGATTTGAAGGGACCATTTTGATCACAGGAATATACCACAGCAAAACTGACGTAATCTGTTTTAACTACTAGGTAGTTCCCATCTGGGTCAAAGGGTTCATCTAAAGATTTATATTAAACGAAAAACATATACTGTAAAGTGAATGTCATGAGAAGACGAGTAAAGTAAGTGTTCATTGTATATTCTTATCAATTTTGTTTTAAATTGCTAACATACTATGAACATAATTTTTGGATGTAGAAAATTATGCAGATTCCCTTGATCAAAACTACTTCATGCACCTTAAATCTTCTATAAGTACGCTAGAACAAATTTCAGCGAAAAATTGCTACCTCGTAATAGCGTGAATTAATGCCATGTAGAAAAATGTACTTTGTGAATCGAAAAAAGCGACAGTATATTGATACTCACTAGGATTGAATCTGACAGAAATACGTGCAGGATCACGTGGATTTAAGGCCACGCCTACTCCCTCTATACTTGTGGCTTCTCCTGTTCTGTAATGAAAAAAAAAACTGCCAAATCCTTTCAAATATTCTAAAATTTAAAACAATTAAAAAAATCGACTGAAAGATTCCTTAAAGTAATTATGATTATATTTTTTTTAATAAGATCACATCTGAAGGAATTAAGGCCAAAATTCATCTCATCTTGAAGGAACCAGCTGTGTCTGTGAAAGAAGATGCCCCTGTATGGAAGTTCATTCTAAAGGTTCAGGTATATTAAATGAAATCAAACTTCAAGGTCAAGATCAAGAGATCAAAATGTTTGTACCTAAACAAAGGTCTTCTTTTAAAAAAAGACATTTCTGTGAAACATAAATGTCATTGCTATAACTGTAATAAAGTAAATAGTTAAACGTCAAGGTCAATTTCAATTATTTCTTTTTTTCATCACTAATGTCTGATCAAAAACGCAAACTGTCAAATGATTTCTTTGAACAGGACCCCTCTATTCACATCGACAATTTCGACTGTACTAAGATCAGGACTGAGTGTTGGGCTGAGTTAGTCATGTGCTGAAAATGTTATATACAGTCAACCTTTCAAAATCGTCTTGAATTTTGAGCAGGCAAGATTCATGCAAGTACTGTGACAATTAAAAAAAAATGCAATCTTATGTCATTGTAAATCGCATGTAATTCAGACCAATGAATTTCCATGTAAGACTGATTTGTCTTAACTTGAAATACAAGATTGCTCTTGAAGGACAAGACCTGTTCGCTCCTGTTTGATTCTTTTCATTCAAAAATGATAACGGTCGTATCTAAGAGATTGCAACAGAGTTATAATATTTAAGTTTATGTCTCCTAATTCGAGTTTCCGTCATACCCCTCTGTTACCTTATAACAATACCCCTGTTGAGGACGTGGATCGACCTGTCTCTATTTAGGCTGTATACCGGACTTGTACACGTGGTTCCCGCCGCTCCTCTTAAAAAGAAACGTTCAAATCCGAACCATGTGCCGAGATACTAAAATAAAAAAAAATGAACGCCCAACCAGTAAGATTCCGAAATGTTTATTCATTACTTGTATGAATAAATTAAATGTCTAACGACAATCTCTTAAATTGAATGCTTTCCATAGGTCATCTGTCATTAAGTATTCACGCAACATTTATAAACAACCTGGTGTTGCATGATATCTAAGAGATGTGATTAAGTAACACCTCAGACGCTTAAATAAACTTTATTAATGTCCTTGAGACATATTGAAACAAGATGTGTTTGTGAAATACTATGCACTCGGCGGCAACAAAGATCGAAAAAAGTTAATTTAGCATATAGGTCACAGTCAAGGTCAAAAGGTCATTGACATTGGTGTCATTTGAAAGAACTTGATTAGTGGAGTATGCATACTAAATATGAAGTCTCCGTCTTTCATGGTTTTAAAGTTATGGTGCAGCTTAAAGTTTGCAGAAAAAGTTATTTTTAGCATATAGGCCACAATCAAGGTCACAAGGTCATTGACCTTGGTGTCGTTTTAAAGAGCTAATTTCGTGGAGTATGCATACAAAATATGAACTCTCTATCTTTGGTTCGAAAATTGTGGCGAAGATTAAAGTTTGCAGAAAAACAGACAAACATACAGACAGGATAAAAACAATATACGCCCCAGATCTATCGATCCGGCCGAATAAAAAGTCTTTCATATTTTTTTGTGATACGCATATGCCAATTGACTTCAATTAATCTTCTTAAAAGCAATCGCTACATTAATTACACTTATCCTAATTAAGCGCTTGTGCCATTCCAATATATTGATAATTAACAAATCATTAAACCTGATAAACTGTTCACCTTATTTCAGAATCCTAGATAAATTAAAACCAACAGTTTATCAACGGTTTATTTATATATGTTCTCTAGGCTATAGATTTAAATATAATACTTTGGTGTAAATAAATTGAATTTAATCGCAAAGAAACATTTGTTAAAACACTGTAACTCTCTGAATGATGACGCCACACCGACCAGCATAGCAAAAGTCAACATTGCTTGACGACGTGCGATTTTACGAAAAAAATATCACTGCGCAGAATTCTGAAAAAAAACTGTCAATTTTTGAAGCACTTCACTGCTATCTGGTGATGTCTCTATATGAGTGAAAAATTCTCAAATTCTCGAACGGGACGTAAAACAGCAAACAATTAATCAATCAATCAATCAATCAATCAATCAATCAATCAATCAA
This sequence comes from Saccostrea cuccullata, assembly GCF_032062105.1. Classification (NCBI taxonomy): domain Eukaryota; kingdom Metazoa; phylum Mollusca; class Bivalvia; order Ostreida; family Ostreidae; genus Saccostrea; species Saccostrea cuccullata. The sequence goes on along the minus strand of NW_026931280.1, from coordinate 37,665 downwards.
TCAATCAATCCCTTCTCTTCTCTTCTCTTCAATATTTTTCTACAGCCCCCTCCCAGTCAACTTGTTATACATAGTACCTCATGAATAATTTCTTTATTAACAGATTTGTGTTATCTTAATTATGAATTCCTTAAAAGAAATCACATCTGCAGCTACGAGAGGTTAATTATAACAAATTAAAGTGTACTCAATTAAGCAAAAATATTAAAATCTAATTTTAAATGTCTAATAGATTTAACAATTAGTAAATTGGAAAATACAGGAAGCAACTTAAAATCAAAATAAAATTTCAACTACAAACTTACGCGTCTAACATTAAACGGACGCACGGTTGGAATCCTCGGGCATCGACCTGGGCTTGTCACTTGTCCATTACCTAAAGGCAAACACAGAGCAATTCCGAAGAGAACTGTTGAGATGATCATTTCTATTGAATTCAAAATGTCTTTTCTTTTCAGACTCCTTTGGATTTATGAATATATACCTGTTCTATCGGGGCCCAATACAGGTGTTCCAATAAAAATACCTTTGTTATAAGAATGCAATTAATAATGCAGTTCATTATATTCCGGAAAAGAAATCCTTGTTTTTTTTATTATTTATGGTTCACTATTAATGTATATATTTGATATTCGGAAACTAAAAAAAGTGTAATTTATTATATTATTCAAAACAGACAACGTTTTGCTTTGTCAGATAAAAAAAATATCTGTTCAATAGTTTTTTAGCGGATGAATTGTGTTCGTGTTCGCCACATTTATTCCAAAACCTGTTTGATAAATACGCATTTAAAACAATGACATAAAAACTTTGATAAATGCATTACAGTTAAAAATTATCACTGTCGAATGTAAAACTATGGTTTGCTCATATTTGCCACAAACGTTTCATAAAGGAGTGAATGAATAATTTGCCAGGATCCAATTCTCAAACCACTTTATTTTGAAAGGACTAGAACAAAATCTGTCCCCGGAAGCAAAATTTCCCAGACGAAGATTTCTTTTTTTTTTTAATTAGTGATGTTTTGTAAAGGATATAATATTAACTTTCGATTCCTCTTCAAGATACAATGAGACGTGAAAACGTTGTGTTTATAAGCTTTCACTAGACTATTTTTTTAGTCTTGACTGTTAGCATCTTTTAATCATACATGTTATGTCTGTAATCGCCTCTTTGCTAAGATTAGACCAAACAATAAAGATTCAAATTTATACACGATAATGATGGAATACTATCTCAAAATCTTTCGAAATTTATTCTTATTTTTTTTTTTTTTTTTTTACAAATCTTAAATGGCAGCGCTTAATTACTTTTGTATTGTAAGCAAAACTTAATTGTAAAAAAAGTAATTCACAATTCCGAATACAAAAAAACCCATTTATTCAAAACCGAAAAACTGAGTTTCGTCAACCAAAAATCAATGTGTTTTTTTTCAATTTTCGAGAATTCTGAGCCTTTAAAGTCCTACACTTTTGCAAACTTTACTATAGTAAGCAGTTACTAACTAAAGAATGCTAGTCGTGAAATAATGATAATTAGATATATTGTTTTGCCCTTGTAAAGTATACATGTGTACATATAATATATGATACTTGAAACGCTTTTGCTTTGTAAACATGTAAGACATTAATTATATGCTGCATAATCAGGAGTCATACTACACCCTGCTGAACATCCTTTTGAAAGATGATATTGCTCAACGCCTCAATGTTTGACAATATGTAAATTCAAGTGTTAATGTGTGTAATGTCATCTATTTGTCCTTTATGATATCAAGTTAAAGATTTTTTTGCAGAAATTAGTACTATAGATTAAAGACTGTTCATAGATTTAAACTCTGTGAAAATTTAATTTCTTACTATTGAAAAAAAGATGGTGTGTATAGTTCTACATGTTAAAAACCACGTGTGTCGACCACCGATAATCGACATTCTGCTTCCATACACATTATATTACATGGACAACTTGATTTTGTCAAAATAGCGAAAACATTTAGCAACAATGTGTTAAAAAATCTTATTTGGTAGTTTATGAAGAAATTGCATATTTCACTTTCTTCTTGAATGGACAACCTGTGTACAAGCATATTGACTAACAATTTTTTTTTTCTATTTCCATCGTACAGTGTGAGATAATTAGTAAAGTCCCTTCGGCAATCGATACAAAATCGAATTTATCGACATTTGAATCACAGACTTCACTATTTTGTGATTATGAGCTTTTGGTAGCCTAAGAGCTAGTGTAGACTTGTAGATTATGATTAACATGAATTCATTGGTTTACCCTGGAACAAATATCTTTAAGATCTCTTTGAACGTCCTTGACAAGTATTATATGAGAAGATTATTTTCGTAATTTTCATTGGCTGAAAGGACGTCACGTGATATTCCTCCTTTTTGTGATATGGATGCAAAAGCTCATTGGCGGAAAATGATATCGCACAACACAGCGTTTGCTTGCACTGAAGTTACGTAGAACGTGACGTCATAATATAAGAAGCGTGTTTTAAACATTGTGACGTAATGACAGCCAGGTCTGTTTAGTTAGGAGTGTGTCAGTGCATTCACTTTAAGTGATTATAAAATAAAACTACAAAATATAACTATTATGGACTTCAGTGAATGGTCAATATGTGGATATAAGGACTCATGGCAATTGATATTGACCGAGGACACAGAAAATGATAGTGACCTCGCAGGCTCGGTCGCTATCACTTTCTGTGTCTTCGATCAATATCAATTGCCATGAGTCCTTATAACCAAATATCGACCTACACTGAAGTCCATAATTGTATATTAATCCTGTGCAAGATAAATTAGAGAGAAATATTTGTATATTCTTTTAAATGCATTTACCAGGACTAATTTTTTTCCGTAGTCAAAGTGAAATCAAATTAACTAGTATGTGCATTGCTACAGTGTATCACGAGCAAGGGAGTTTTTCCCCCAAAGTTGTGAATTTCGTTGCCTCTGGGTTAGGGGTTCCGGTTTCAAGGCATCTTTCAATTGATGCGATTTTTAAAATCAAATATACAGAAATAAGCGAAACAAAAAGTGTTCTTTGATGAACTAGGCTTTTTAATCTTTTACTCAAGTCTTTTGAGATTAAACTAAAGTTAATGTCTATATTTGTTTATGTATTGTTTAATATGAATAATCTCTAAATGACTTACACTATTGTGAATAGTCATGTCTACGAAGTTTAAACTAAAATAAACAATACTGATTAACTTCTTGGTTAATGTTTAACATTTACATTAACATTTACTTTCTTATTAACAACTTGGACTGTTGTGAAACTGTTATGCACAATCCCGAAACAGGATTCGTTTTCTACAATATCAACAAAATTTCACGATTGTATACTATGATGAGTTTTATAAGATTGCGCAGGTATGTTAAGGACGTTCGATCCTGAGATTTTGAGCATATTTTGGTCAGGTCCTTTATTTATAAAATTCTGCTTCATTTTTAAGTTCTAACATTAAATCTGAATTCTACAGTGCAAATTTAACTATATTCAATGAAAAAAACCGCGATTAAATTCCCTTCAAGTAGAATTAAGATAGGGACTATATTTTGTGGCGGAAGGTTTTTTAGACGAAAATGATCAGTTTTTCCATTTTGAACTATAACAGTACTGTTAATTTTGGATTCCTATTCTCCCATCCTGGTTGCACACAAAGCTGTTTTTTGCAGTGAAATGTGTTATACTGGTTCTGAAATATCTATTAAATTATTTCTTATTAATTCTATCAACAAAATGTGACAAATATAGTAAATATATTCTGAAAATCCGGGGGAAATTTGAGCCAATTTTAACGTAAAATTGACAATTTTTTAGTAATATCTGAAAATTTACATCATATACCCCAACTTTTGATGTTCTTTTCTAAATATTCAAGATAAATTTGACCTATTTGCTTAAAACCAGAAAAAGTTTAAGACTTTAAAATAATTTTCTTGCTTATTAAATTTTCAATGCCAGAAAAATCACATTTTATTAGTGCAGAAAGGTCAAATAATTGATTATGCGAAGCAATGTGAAACTAACAAACTTAGAGTTCATTTTGTTTCATGCTTTAATTGGATAAAAAGATTGGAGGGAAAACGTTAAAAATGTAATTTTTAATTAAGACACAAATTTCAGTGCAGAATGGTCATATTAAATGTATTGTAGTGCCAAAAGAAGCGTATTGACCCCCATTTTTTAATTTGAATTTTAAGTAAGCTATGTATGCAGAAACTGAAAATATACTTGGCAAAAAATTTTTAAGACTTTAAATATCAGGATAGAACGTCGTTAAGGTTACAACCAAATATTCTACTTGCCTACATGATATGACGTCATAGTAAGCTTTATGACGTGAAGTTTAGAGATGACAATTTCTTAAAATCGATATCTAAGATTGATTTGGGGTCGTAAAAATGAATTTTGGAAAAAAAATTTTGTCTTTCTTGGGTATACTACAGGGGTTAAATTCTAACGTCATTTTGTTGATCATGCAGTAGCAGAGTGAAAGTGAAACGTAACGAGAATTCATGTGAACAAACACAAGAAATCGGAGTTTAAAAGCATTTGGAATAAATATCATGTTTGATTCATGTGGGAATAAAGCTTATGAATAAGGTATACTAATATTTTTCTACAATTTCTTCGTAAAATAAAGGCAGACATAATGTTTGCAATCACCCTATCAGCCTTTCCTCACCTCATTCGTAACAAAAATACATGTAAAAGTTCAACACTACGCCGCACACTTTGAAACTTAATTTTTGTTTTTATCTAAAGCTCTTATTCTATTGATTTTGGAAAGTGCTGTTAGAATCTTATGGTTTACGGTGATTGATGCAATTTTTCCGATCTTATGAACAAAATGTAAAAATTTTGGGAAGGTTTGGTCCGAAAGTTATGAATAATTATTTCTGTGATAGGACAGTAGGATTCTAGCAGCACTTTTCATGGTACAGAGATGTTTTTACATAACTATTATTACAAATTGAAATTAATTATCCTCGGGGTAGTGTTGAACTTTTCACTTTTTTATTAAGGCATTTTTTCTAATTATAGATGTCACGTGGTGAAGTGCTTCCTGTAGTATAAGTCCCATTGAAGTCTATAGAATGCATAATTATAGCAAAAGTTTTATCTGTGACTTTTTCCGATTTATTAGTGTTACATATCATAAAAAAAGTGTTAATTCGCCGAATTCTGATCTGTGTGCTGCCTTAACAAACCCGCGTGATTCCCGTTCGCTTCATTCAAATATAACAAATTATTCATGGAAGTAAACAGTGTAATTTATTTTTCACTTATTGACCTAAGGAATGGGAACAATGAACGTTATATAATTAAATCAGTCATTTTAATTGACCACGATGTAATATGACTGATTATGTGTTTCATAACTATGAACGTGCACCGCACGTTTTAAAACATTTTTTTAAATGAATAAAATGACACAAGTCTTAAGTATGGAATATGAACACCCCCGATTATAAACATTCTACACATGTATAAATAACGTTAAAGGAATGCATATTACCAGTTGTGTGTTTAATTGTTAGATTTTTAAATTGTGTCATTCCTCTATCATTGATTATACTTAGCAATTTGCTTTTGAAAGTGTAAAAAGGAGCATCGTTAAGAAGGCGATATAGCAGGTTTATACTTTAGCATTAATAATGACAGTTAACAACAAATAAAACTCTTCAGCCACCACCAACAGCCACTGTGTGTCAGCGGCTGTAATAATTGTGGATGTGGATGCGTGACCTTTTCATTTAGAGAGAACCCTCCCTGCTGGTGAAGGAATGGAAGACACCTGTACGCTAATCGATTTATAGTTATTTGGCACATCAATAAACCTTTTGATTAAGGATTACTAGCAATTCATACAGAGATTTTCAAGCATTGTTGCGATCATCTGGGTTGTGGAATTTGACAGAAAACTTTTTGGAAATAAACAGTAAAAAATAAAAATAAAGCAAATAAATGCGCAACTCTAAGTTTTATATTGAAACGATCGAATATAATTATTAATTTTTTTTATAACTATGTATGTGACAAAGTAGAACATGCAGTCTTTAATTTTGAACAATGTGTAGTGATTTCATAAATATCCATGTAATTGTCGAAAATTGTATGTAAATTGTAGTCGTTTTAGTTATGTGAATTTAAGCTTAATATATTATGTTTTTTATCGAGTTTGCTTTGAATAGGTAAAATGCATATAAAGGAGTTAAAACAATTTAAAATCATAATATACAGACACATATTATATCAGTAAAGCATCGCTTTTGATAGTGGGGAGGGGGTTAGAATTTTTTTTTGACAAATTACCTGAAAAGCCTAATTGCATCACAAGCGAAAAAAAAAGGCGGGGATGGGTGGGAAGAGTCCAAACTCGAAAATCCTATTTCGTTGAGGTATAGTGAGGCACCTTCAATATTCCACCTTCTTTTCTAAACACATAAGCATATATTACTTAGATTTAAACTACCAAACAAAAAAGGGGACGAGGCTTTTCAGTGGATATTTACGATAGAAAAATGTTATGTTGGCCAAAGAAAAGAAAACGAAAAGGGGGAGGGATATACCCCTCCTGATGCTACTGGCTGAAATAATTTTCTATGATTTAAGCGTACATGAAGTGGTCAATCGAAATCAGGATTGCAATTCAACCGAAAACTATAACGATAAATATTGTAATTAACCGTCCATATCCTGGAATTTGCGCTCGACATTTAAAAATTGAAGGTTAGGGGGTCAACCAGCATATAAGGAAAATTTACTGTCGAAAGTCTATAATACTCAGAAAAAAGTAGGGAGGAGGGGGGGGGGGGGGGGGGGGGGGGGGCTTCTACAGGCCCGTTTGCCGATTAATTTCATTTTATGATTATACAGTCATGTTCTTGTTATAATGACCATAGATTTGGATTGAAAAGTGTTATTATAAAAAACTTAAATTTATTGTTTGGGAAATAATAATAAATTAATAAATACGAATTCTACATGTAAAGAAAATTTGTCGTCTTTGAAAATATTTGCAAAAATTGTGCTCTATATTTGAAACATGATTTATTTGCATTTTTCAAGAATGATAAAACAAGTTCTATATTCTTTCCATTTATTATCAAACTGCAGTATCCATTCCCATTTTATTTATGTGTAGCATTGTATATTGTATATATATTAGTAATTCACAATGTTTCAAAAGTCTTGATGCATGTTGTTTCGGCCTTTCTTCAGTTCGGCCTCAAGTTTTTTCGGACATTATGGTCAAACGATTTGAAACTTAAATAAATTTATACTGGGACTCCAATCGATCCAAGAGCTAGGTCCGCCACTGATCATGTGTTTTTCCATAGCCAGGATTATTTGTCATTTTGAGTAGAGTTTTGTTATTTCATTTGGACAAATTTAATTAACAAAAAACAAAAGCGCATGTACATAGAGTATATAAGTATATCCCCCGTTTATCTGGTCCTTTTTACGTTGTGTACATCTAAGGTAATCCTCACTTTTTAAATTTAAAAATGTACACATTTATATATATCCAGCCAACTGAATATTTAATTTCCTATTCAGAAATGGGGAAAAAATTTCCTCAAATGATTTTTTTAAATCAAGATCCTTGTCAGCCGTACTGTACGTACTTTCATCGTTAGGTACTTTTAGTTCGGAGTCGAGTGCATCATACGCAATGGTACTTTTTTTTTTTTTTTACCCCGCATTGTAGCACAAACGTACCGATTCATTCTTGTTACAATTTTTGTCCACTCATATAATACATCCTTGATCTCGGTCAATATTTGAAAAACATAGTATTTTCAAAAAGCTTTTAAATACTTTTGCATAGATCAGATGGAAGCACTTCATCTGAAATCGGATTGTAAAAAAGCAACTTCCATTCTCGATAACATTCAGCTTAGCATACAGGAAGAGATAAAGAGTACAGAAAACCAAGAACACTATGAATATTCTATGTGCATAGTAATGATATGCGCAGCTGTATGCGCAGTAAAATTGTTTGTGTAATTTTTAGTTTCCTCTGCTCGTGCAATTTTCGATTTTTGTTTGTGCATATTAAACCCTTTAATCGTGTAAAAAAATTCGGATTCGTGTATTTTCCGTTATGTTTGTGTAAAAATCTTTTAAACTATGTGCAATTTTTACCGATACGTGCACTTTTATTTTACTCGTGTATATTTTTCTTCGAGCTCGTGTATTAAATCGTGATCGTTGTGCAGAAAATAATTTTGAACCAATCGGCGTGCCATAAAGATGTCTCTGAGCGATCGCTAATCTGTGACTAGATTGGTTGTCAATTTCATACAAGGGGGCAAAGGTCACAGTGTTTGTGTCAGTATACAGTCCCTTCCCTTGGTGAACCCCAATACCAATGTTGTACACCCTAAAAAATACATATATAATTCAATTACAAGCCTAAACAGATTTTCATATTTTATAGAAAAAAAATCAGAATTGTTTTTTATTTATAATATTTATAATATGATTAGTTTATCAAGGCTCAATATTTCTTTTACAGGTAATTATATAAATTATATACTGTATCATTAAAAAAAATATTGAACACAATCCAAAAATAAAAGGGAAAATCAAAATTCCCTTTTTTCACCCAAGGTTTACAATCTGAAGTCATTTTGGTCTTAAAATCCTTATATGTGTCTCCACAAGTTCCCTTTCTGAAGATTTTTTTAAGTATTTAAAGAACTTTCCTCTTTTTACACTTATATGCATTTGTTATGACCATACTTTTGAGGAACGTTCCTCTTTCTACACTTCAGATACATTTGTTATGACCAGACATTTGAGGAACGTTCCTCTTTCTACACTTCAGATGCATTTGTTATGACCAGACATTTGACGAACGTTCCTCTCTCTGAACTTTAGATGCATTTGTTGTGACCAGAGATTTGAGGAACGTTCCTCTCTCTGATCTTCTATTGCATTTGTTATGAGCAGAGATTTGAGGTACGTTCCTCTTTCTGAACTTCTGGTGCATTTGTTATGACCAGACATTTGAGGAACGTTCCTCTCTCTGAACTTCAGATGCATTTGTTATGACCAGACATTTGAGGAACGTTCCTCTTTCTGAACTTCAGATGCATTTGTTATGAGCAGAGATTTGAGGAACGTTACTCTCTCTGAACTTTAGATGCATTTGTTATTACCAGAGATTTGAGGAACGTTCCTCTGACTCTAACTTCAGATGCATTTGTAATGAGCAGAGATTTGAGGAACGTTCGGCTTTCTACACTTCAGAATCATTTGTTATGAGCAGAGATTTGAGGAACGTTCCTCTCTCTGAACTTCTGATGCATTTGGTATGACCAGAGATTTGAGGAATGTTCCTCTCTCTCTCTCTCTCTCTCTCTCTCTCTCTACACTTCAGATGCATCTGTTATGACCAATCATTTGAGGAACGTTCCTCTCTCTGAACTTCTGGTGCATTTGGTATGACCAGAGATTTGAGGAACGTTCCTCTCTCTCTCTCTCTACACTTCAGATGCATTTGTTATGACCAGAGATTTGAGGAACGTTCCTCTCTCTGAACTTCTGATCCATTTGTTTTGACCAGACGTTTGAGGAACGTTCCTCTCTCTAAACTAAGATGCATTTATTATCACCAGACATTTGAGTAACATTCCTCTCTTACATATGTGCACATACAGTATGTATTTTTAAATACCTTATGAATGAAGACATCAGGCATTTGAGGAACGTTCCTCTCTCAAATTTACTTATTACTGTAGGCATCTCATGAATTTTCAAATATTAGGCATTAGAGGAACGGTCCTCTTCCAACTTCAAATATTGATACTATATACACCATGTACACTAGAGGAACGTTCCTCTTCAAACTATTGACACTGGATTTACTTGTCTAAACACAACATATTTGAGGAACGTTCCTCATCCAATTTCGAATATTGATACTATATACACTAGAGGAACGTTCCTATTTCAACTTGACACTGTATTTACAAGTTTTAACACACAATATCACAAACGTTCATCAGTCAATTTCAATTGATAATACATACTACATGTATATAAACAGTACAATTGAGGAACGTTCCTCTACCAATTCCTATCAAAAACACTACAACCATGAATCTTAATACACTGAACTTTCCTCTCCCCATTTCAAAATTTGACACTGAACTGGAGGAACATTCCTCTTCCAACTGTTGACAATGGATTCATGTCGAATACTCCTCTTCTGATTTCAAACGTTATTATATAACTTTATACATGAATCAGAGTATAACTGGATTGAAGAAACAGCGCTGTCACAGTACCTTTTGGTACAGGGACCGGGTCCCTCTAGATTGGAAAAAATCTTCGACATTTTTGTCAATTGGGAAAATTTTAAACATACTTTCATGTACTAACACCAAGCAAAATATTTAATAATGAAAGCCATTTATCACTTTGAAAAGTATGCTTGAAAAGCTAAAATTTACAGGACATAAGTCATAAGGTCTGATAAAGTTTATATTTAACAGACCAAACATTTACTTACTGAGGCAGGCATTTTTTTTATATGATTCAGACTGAAAAATGTGGGGAGGGTTTTTTTTTCTTACTGTTTAATTGCATCTTTTAAAAATAAATCAAAAATTTAGATTATAAAGAATAATTTTATTGAAATTATCAAGTTACTATTTTAAATTTTCCTTTGAAAGGTAATATCATAAAATTGTCTAGATTTATAATTTATTTTTTGTTAGGTCATTTTATATTTATTTTATGATCTTACACCTGGGTCAAATAAAAGGACATGAGTAAGCTTGAAAGTACACCACAAATTGTTCCAAATTAAAATTCCAATCATTCATGTAAAAAAGTTAAATATCAGTATTTTTCTCTCTCCTCTGCAATGCCAAAAAGAGCTAGGTTTACTTTATGCATAAAAAAGCCCTATACTTATATCAATTAATTAACTATCACCCTCTTTCTCATTTCATATATCAATAAATAAAAGGTAAAAAAAAGTTTGATTTATTGTGATGGATATATGATAGATGAATTACTTTCCTCCTCGAACATCCTTGTCTCTTATATTTTATTTTCCACCTTGAATTTAATTTTTAATGATTAAAAAGATGAGATGAAATGAATAACAACAAAATGCTTGTATGTGTATCATCTTATTCCAACTTAACTTAATAAATATTTACTTCAATGATAGGTGTACGTCTCTCATTCAATACAATTCACATAGTCACTTCAGTTGACACAGCAGCTAGATCAAAAACTCAACGACAGAATAATTCATGACTTATAGACATCTTATTTCATGGTCCTCTACTTCAGACACTTGACACTTTTTTGGTTTGGTTTCTTAAGATATAGAATGGACGAATAATTTGTAATAAAGTAACGTATTATATTCATTTTTATTATATATAATATATTTATTTTTATCCCCCGCCCTCCTAGGGTGCCCCACAACTGGTTCCGTTCCGTTTCGTTCCGCAAAGTACCATAAGCCCAATAAGTACCTGAGATATTCAAACTAGGTCACCGTGACCTACTTTTTGGTTGACATTCTCTGAAAACCCAAGATGCCTAAACTGTCAAAGTTTGATGACTCTTAAACAATAAGTGCCTGAGATACTTAAATATAGCCATAAAATGTCAAAAGTAGGTCACTGTGACCTACTTTTTGGTCGACAATCTCTGAAAACCCAAGATGGATCGAACTGACAAAGTTTGATGATTTTAGGCCAAAAAGTACCTGAGATACATGATTACTAGCCATAAAATGTCAAAAATAGGTCACAGTGACCTACTTTTTGGTCCACGTTCTCCGAAAACCCAAGGTGCCTAAACTGACAAAGGTTGATGATTCTAAGCTAATACATACCTGAGATATTCAAAAGTAGGTCATTATGACCTACTTTTTGGTCGACATTCTCCAAAAACCCAAGATGCCTCAACTGACAAAGTTTGATGACTCTTAAACAATAAGTGCCTGAGATACTTAAATATAGCCATAAAATGTCAAAACTAGGTCACTGTGACCTACTTTTTGGTCGACAATCTCCAAAAACCCAAAATGCATCAACTCAAAAAGTTTGATGATTTTATGTCAATAAGTACCAGAGATACTTAATTATAGCCACAAAATATCAAAAGTAGGTCACTGTGACCTATTTTTTAGTCGTCACTCTCCGAAAACCCAAGACGCATCAACTCACAAAGTTTGATGATTCTAAGTCAATAGGTATCGGAGATACTTAAATAAAGCCATAAAAATTCAAAAGTAGGTCAACGTGACATACTTTTTGGTCGTCACTCTCCGAAAACCAAATATGCATCCACTCACAAAGTCTGATGATTATAAGCCAATAAATACCTAAGAGATACTTAAATATAGCCATAAAATATCGAAAGTAGGTCATCGTGACCTACATTTTAGTCGACATTTTTTAAAGACCCAAGATGCATCTATTGACCAAGTTAAAGGTTCGTAGGTGAAGGTAATCAAAATATGCCTTTTAAACAATTTGAAAACAAATGTCGGCAAAATTCAAAAAGTAGGTCACAGTGACCTACTTTTTCATAAATATGTTTTAAGGACCCAAGATGCATCAAAGTACAAGATTTGATGATTCTAAACCTCCCAGTGTCTGAAATAATGGGATTTAATGTTTTTAAAAGGATAAGTCATAAAGTTCAAAAAGTAGGTCACGGTGAACTACTTTTAAGTTGACATTGTTTGAGGATCCAAGATGCATCAACTGACAAAAGTTTGATGATCATAGCCTTAAAGTGTCCAAAATATGCCTTCAAATCAATTTGAAAACAAATCCCCAAAAAATTTTAAAAGTAGGTCAGCGTGACCTACTTTTGAGTTAACATGATGTGAAGTCGTAAGGTGCATCAACTTACAAGAATTGTCCTTATAGTAAGCAAAATATACACATTCTTATTAATTGTAAATTTAGGTCAATTTTGAAGTGATCTTGAGACCACGCCCTTTGCCCGAGGGTAATTCCCCGTGCAAATCTTAATCTTTGACATATCCTGATCCTTGTATGTAAGTTTGGTGAAAATCTGCTTGGTGGTTATGGAGAAGAAGATTTTCTAGCAACCAGTACTTTTGGTTTTGTTTTCCTGATTATCTCCCCATGTTTAAGGGTCAAACCAAGTGGTAGCTCTTGGGTCAAGGATACCCTGTGACAAAGAACTTTATTCGGTAATAACCAATATTTGCCCCCCAAACCAAACTTAAATAGGGGGGTATATGCTGACTTCAACGCACTGAATATTTTCATAAGTAATGATGTCATATGTATGAAATGACGTCACAAACTGTGAAACATGACGTAAATTTCCGTTTTTTATGAATTCAATAAAAAATGTACATATTTCGTCGATATTTTGAGTAAAAGTCACTGAGCGCATGTGTGTTCAGGCTCAATAATTTGATATAATCTATAGAATGATAATATCAATGAAATATGTAAATATTGCATTGTTCCTGAACAAACTTGCGTTCCATAAATTTTAAAGCTAAAATTGTTGAAATTTTGTCCATTTTGTCCTCTTTCTGAAAAAGGATATTAAATCAGCTAGACTAGTTTGTGATGTCATAAAAACAAAATTTGTGAATAAACTACTTTGAAACAATAATATATCCCATACCAAAATTGAGTACAAATTACGTACAAAAAAAAAGTACAAAAAGAGTAGGAAAAAAGTACTTAAGTCTATTCGGCAGACAAATCCGTAGAAGTTCCTAGAGTTTCCTTATGGCGTATGCGGCAAGTGTATGACACTGGTAGCAGTAGTACAACCGCCAAGCCGCAAGAGAAGTCAGCTGATGAAATGGCGCAATTCTCTTCCGAGATTGATGACTTTCACAACAAAGCAATGGATTCGGTATGCATACATTTTCCTGATTCAGAAATATAATGTTGAAAATGGAGTGATTAAAGATATTGCATCTATGTAATGAGCAATTAATGTTAAATGAGTTTTATATACAGTACGTATGGACATTTTTTCTAAAAATATGAAAAATACTATGGAACGTTTTTTGACTTTGAAACAAATTTAGTTTCAATTCAATGAGAACATGACAATGTTTCTCGATGTTGTGCGTCAATGTAATGTAACTTCTTTTTATAAAATGATAAATTGCATTGAAGGTGTTGCTTAACCACATGGATGACCCTGCTTTGTCAGATTCACCTACTGATCTCTTAGATATGGCGGATGCAGATTTTGAAGATGATGATGTTGATGAAAACCAGAATGCAGATAGCAATGAAGGTAAAAGTTCCGCGACTAATCATTTAAAACATTCATATCCTTAATGTTGTGAGTGTTCTTCCATTTCTTTTAATGATAGGTTTTACAACACTTTCACTGATTTATGAATTGTCACCCAGACTATTTTCGAGTATGGCAAAATAAAGTTCATCATTTTGGGGGAAAAAAATATTTTTAAACACCATAGTCTAGTGGTGTTCCAGTTGTTTATTATAATTGAAATCAGTTTATTGCTGGCATAATCCATGTGCTTGATTACAAAGTATTTATTCCCATTAATATGATAATCTGCTCGTTCTTTCTTATTTTGCAAATGTAATACTTTGGGTCATGAATATCAACCTGGATAGCTCAGTTGCTAGAGCACTGGACTGGAGATGCAGGGTTCCCGGATTAGCCATACATTTTCTCCTTTCCTGTTATACAAGCATGTAATTATCATGATAATAGTTTTTAAGCTGAATATTCCAGCTGCAACATATGTATTAACTTATGTATTCTAAGGCAATTAAGTTTTATAGAAAAAAAAAATATTGTATAGATTTGAAAATTTTAGAAAATCAACTTTAAAAAGTTGGGCTAATAGGACAAATAAACCCAATGATCTATTATGAAATTCTTATCAATTCCCATCACTTATATCAACTATTTGTGCTACCCACGATATATATATATATATATATATATATATATATATATATATATATATATATATATATATATATATATATATATATATATATATATATATATATATATATATACAGTACCCGCATCGTTATTCTTTACAGGATACACGATACGATAGGATACACGCACGATACGATAGGATACACGCACGATACGATAGGATACACGCACGATAGGACAGGATACACGCACGATAGGATAAACGCAAAACACGATAAACGCAAAACACGATACACGCAAAACACGATAAACGCAAAACACGATAGACCTGATAAACGATCTTCACGATAGCATAAACGCAAAACCTGATAGGATTGTTTCAAAATGCGGAACGTTTTCTGGCTAGACGAAAAGATTATTTTAAATTAAATTCAAAGATTAAAGATTATTTAAATTATATTATTTTTTTAATTCAAATACTTGCAGAGGTTCAAATCTAAACTATAAAGTACATTGAATTATTATAAGAAGAACTTGAGATCTCTGTGGTAATTTTATAAAATTTGTTTATTTATATAAAAAAAATTGACAGTGATTAAACGGATTATTATGCAATGGAGATAGTATTTTTTTAATTTCTTCTCAAGGGTGTGAATTTTGAAACTCTATAAACAGGTTTATTATTTATGAAAAAATATACATTTAAATTTTATATCTAATAAATTTATTTATACAAGTACCAAGTTATTTCACGGAAGAAGTTTACGCAATAAATTAAATATTTGTATTTAATGTCTAAAGCGTACAATCTGCGATGTATCCAAAAATCGCAATTAAATATTAATATCTTAGAAAAAAATACAAGTAGAAGACTGGCCGTAAGAAGGTTCAAAGAAAACGGCTTTAACAAAATTAATAAATTTAACATGATAAATCAATCAAGAACTAAACAGTTCAAGAAAATTAATTTCCTGAATAGAAATATAAAGAATTGTTAAAATAATGGCGCTCTGCCTTAATACATGTAAACTGTGTCATGAGAATATGAATCTGCTACAACTGCACATGTACATGTACGTTTATCACGCTAAGCTCTGACTTATGTACATGTAAACATTTATATATCAGATACTTAAAACCTCGTATTCATTAACGAACATAGAATGGTTAAATACTTTTTTTCTTTACAATACAAAACAGAAAAAAAATAATTAGCAAATATTAAAAGAGTGAAATGCGACTTTTCCGACTAAATAACTATAAATCATTGCTATCAAACACTGTGTGTACTGTTTCTAATAATAACAAAAAATAGGTTAAATTCGGCAAATGAATAATTAAACCTTAAAAATTATTTTAGACTGACCCGGTAATCTCATATGAGGCATATTTGAAGGGCGGGATGTTGAAAGCCTGTAACCAATTTAAAATTAGATAAACAAGATCTAACCAAATAGCCAAATATAATATTGAATTCCAAATAAAGTTATATACGTATGGAATGAAATCGATTAATACAATATAAATTGATTCGGTGTATTTACTAGTCTTGCATGGTCACGGCGGAATCAGACGACTTCTTTTGTTTTATTTTTATAGTAAGATACCGTAAAAAAAATAATGCGAGCTAATTTTTATAGTTTAAAATGTTAAAACTATTTCATCCGTTTCTACGATCAATGAAATTGTTTCCTAGAATTAATTTTGTCCGTATTATGTAGAAAACCCGATGATCCGAAAGTGCATGTACCATAAGTGCAGTATTTTTTTTAAGTTCATTAAAAGACTTATTTACATAAACATAATGGAAACATTGTACGAAATGAAATAAATCGAGGAGTGAGTTTAGGGACTTCATTTCATTAAATTGACTTATTTGAATTTTTATTTAACATTCAAGCAATGAGATGATTTTTAAATCCATAAATTGTACAATTATTTAAAATATTTTGAATTAAATCTTTGATAAAATTGTTCAAACAAGTTAGGAACAAAATCCCGAAAATAAGTAGGTGCGTTTCATTACAACCAGGTAATATTCGAGGTTATTAATTCAATTGACCCCAGGTGAGAAATCAGTACAGGCATGTTGACGGTTATCACACACACTGGCCGAGGTGTCAGTTAGGGGAGAAGGGGGAGGGGGTGGTTGACCGCACAGGAAGACAGTGTGCTAATTAGAGAGCTACACATACGTGTCAGTTTTCTGATAAGGAAAGGTCTTCGAGTTAGTTTGATTTTTGGCATCCCGATGGATTGTATTTTCAGTTTATTTCCACGCCGAAAAGGTAAGCTGTTAAAAACATCATGTTTTCCCTGTATACATATATTATTTTATGTTATCTAATGCCAAATAAAATTAATGAAAAACTTCCATTTTATTGTAACAGCTATGGAGTGATAAATTAGGTAGAACATTTCCATGCATTATAAATTTATAATTTTGATTATCATTTATCAATTAAGACATATATCAAGGAATTTATAATTAGCTTTAAAAAAATAAATTTAATTTGAACGTAGACGGCCAAACTCGTTGTTAAAATCATCTAGATCAATGTCATATGTTTTATTATATTTTTAACATCAAAACTTTTAATAATTGTGCATACATGCAGATCAGAGGCGTTAACATATTCCTAAAGTTATCAGAGGATAAACAAGGAAAAACAGATTGCATGAAAAAAGATACATATCTATATCCTGCTTATTATTGCTTTTTGTGTACGCGAACATCGTAGCTTACCAAAAATCTTTCTCCGGTAACTGATTCATTTAAGAAAATCATATTAATAGTATTTAATTTTGACAAAATAAATAATACAATTCGATAATTAAAAAAAAATAGACCTGATGATCGATCTAGTTATAATTTCATTTCCGCAAAATAGAGTTACTGTTTAAATTTTGATAATCACTCTCTGCTTAACCATGTTATAATTATCTTATTTATTTATTTAATTATTTAATAATAAATTAATTTATTCATTCAAAAAATACGCTATTAATTTTTGTTCCTTCTACACTTTAATATTTCTTATATTGATGAAAAAGAAAGGGAGAAAACTTTATTTTCTTTTTTTTTTGGTTGAATTGATCTTATTTTTATTAACAAAACGAAAAAGAAACTCGGAATAGCTCAGTAGTTTCTTTGTATAGTAAAGATAAAAAGCGAGAGTTTCCGAATATACACGATAAACGCAAAACACGATACACGATAGAACCTGATAAAACAATCTACACGATAAACGCAAAACACGATAAACGGAAAACACGATAGAAAACGCAAAACCTGATAAACGGAAAACACGATACGATAGGATACGATAGGATACACGCACGATACGATAGGATACACGCACGATAGAACACGATAGAATTGTAAAGAATAACGATGCGGGTACTGTATATATATATATATATATATATATATATATTTAAAGTAAAAATCCAAAAATATCACAAAACATTTACTGCAAGCGCTTTCGCCATGTTCGGCTCTTCAGGCAGTTATACAAATGTCAGGTAGGTTACCTGGTAACGTCAAAAGCATAAAGTTCATTGTGACGTCATAATAGATGTAGGTAGCGTTAAGTTGGCGTAATTGTTAATGTACAAATCTTGCACTAACTTTCACACATTATACAAATGAAATTTCAAAATATAAAATATACAGTATCATTTCCGATTAAGTTTGGGTTTAAAGAGGTTGATAAAAAAGTCTTCTTTTGCCAAACGTAAATTTTCGTTTTCACTTGGAAGTTTATAAAAAGGGAAAATCTTAAATATTCCTTTGCCACATTTTGCGAAATGTTCACAACACGGTGTATTACGCACACTAGGGTCTTTAATTTGTTGCTTGTGCATATCATAAACAGTCGACGACAAGCACCAAGTCTTAAAAAACTGTTGACCAAGGCCCGTTTTACAACACAGGAGGAAATTCCAACCATTAAAAAATGCGGAGATCCGAGATGCGGAACATGTACATATTTAGAAGAGGGGAATAAAATCCAACTTAAATCAGGAATGGAAATTCGAACCAACTCATCTATGAACTGTAAATCGGAAAACGTCATCTACTGTGCCATCTGTCCGACGTGTAAAGAATATTATATTGGACAAACGGGAAAATTAAATGCCAGGGTTCGTGTGCACAAGCAACAAATTAAAGACCCTAGTGTGCGTAATACACCGTGTTGTGAACATTTCGCAAAATGTGGCAAAGGAATATTTAAGATTTTCCCTTTTTATAAACTTCCAAGTGAAAACGAAAATTTACGTTTGGCAAAAGAAGACTTTTTTATCAACCTCTTTAAACCCAAACTTAATCGGAAATGATACTGTATATTTTATATTTTGAAATTTCATTTGTATAATGTGTGAAAGTTAGTGCAAGATTTGTACATTAACAATTACGCCAACTTAACGCTACCTACATCTATTATGACGTCACAATGAACTTTATGCTTTTGACGTTACCAGGTAACCTACCTGACATTTGTATAACTGCCTGAAGAGCCGAACATGGCGAAAGCGCTTGCAGTAAATGTTTTGTGATATTTTTGGATTTTTACTTTAAAATATACCAAAAACTGTACCGATTCTTCATTTTGTTTTGAAATTATATATATATATATATATATATATATATATATATATATATATATATATATATATATATATATATATATATATATATGTATTGCAAGAACATGTGTGCACTGTTTGCCTTTGATGCAAAAATTGTAACAATATTTGATAAAGATTTTATGTTACATACACTAGTTTCATAACATTAGTGCAGTTTTTTCCCTCAAGTGATCAGATAAACAAAGTGCAAATTCAAGTAAATAAAAATTAAGTTAAATATCATAGATATGGGTGAACCCATATTGGTGTATTCTTGTTTATCATTTGATAGGAAAAGCCAAACATAGTTAACTTCAGATTACAGCTGACCATAGTTACTCGGATGACATTGAGGTCCATGGGTATGGCACGCCGATTGGTTCAAAAATATTTTCTGCACGACCTTAAACAAAAATTACACGAGCGAGTCAAAACTTACACAAAGTGCGGAAAATACACACAAAGTTATTGAAATTTACACAAACTATACAAAAACTACACAACCAAGAAAATATTTACACGATATAATGAGAAAATTACACAAACGTACAAACGAAAACTGCACAAATGAGAATACAACATCGACATAATATACGGCGCATCCTCATTGCGCACATTTCATTAATATTCATTAGAGAACAGCTCAGTGTGGTTTGGATGCTTGAAACGTTATAAAACAAGAGGATGAGTAATATATTAACAATATTTATTCAATCTTTTAAAATTAAAGATTCAGTCTTTCAGAATTACGCTAAACTCTCAAGTTGTGCACATTGTGTTTAATTTAAAAATTGACAGGTACACAATACATAGGCGTCGGAACCGGGGGGGCTAAGCCCCCCCCCCCCACTTTTTTTTCCAATTATATACTTAGTATAGACATTGAACATATCTTCGTAAGTTTAGCCCCCCCCCCACTTTCCACAGATACGTCTTAGTTTAGGTTAAAATTTGTAAAAGTGTTGGTGTTTGGAAAAAATTTTTGGTACTGGAGTTCGGCTCCCCCCCCCCCCCCACGAAATAGGATTTTCGTGTTTGGGAAATAGGCATTTCCTGTATTTTTTTTTTTTTTTTTTGCTTGTCAGGTTTTTTTGGAGTTACAAAAAAATTTTACTTACACTTAGCCCCCCCCCCCACTTTCAATTTGCTTCCGACGCCAATGCAATATGCATATAAATTAACACCCCTCAACATTCTACACTGTCATGTATAGAAAACGTAAAAAAGGGGGTGCATATACATTATCGGTTGCGTGTTTAGATTTTTTTATGTCATTCATCTGTATAGCAATATATATAGCAATATCTTTTGAAAGTTCAAAACAATGATAATATCATAGTAAAGGTAAATAAATGAAAACAGCGTGAGGTAATACAAGAGAGTTATCAACAAACGAAACTCTTTTCCCCACCACACACTGTGTGTACTATGGTAATAATTAAGGTTGTGGATGCGTGACCTTTTCATATCGAGAGATTCCTGGCTCCCTGCTGGTGCTGGAATGAAAGACACCTGTACCCTAATCGATTTATAGTTATTTGACACATCAATAATACCTTTTGATTGAAGGTTACTAGCAATTCATTCAGAGATTTTGAAGCAATGTTGCTGCCATCTGGGTTGTGGAATTTGCCCGATACATTTTTTTGAAGTAAACAGTAAAAAAAAAACGAGCAAATAATTGCGCAACTTTAATTTTGATAGTAAACGGATCAATAATTTTTTTTTCAAAATAACTCGTAGTAAAATTATACAGTGTTTTACTTATGTGGATTTCTGTTTTTCTAGTGTAGATTATTTTGAATAGGTAAAATGCATATGAAGGACTTAAACAATTTAAAATTATATTATGCTGATACACATTTAGAATCGCTTTTTAAGGTGAGGAAGGGGGGGGGCGCAAATTATACCTAAACATTCTAATTAACAAGCAGAAAAAAGGTAAAGCATCCAATCTCGAAAATCCTATTTCGTTGAGGTAGTGATCGAGGCACCTTCAATTCCAATCCAACAACAAGAAGGGGGCTTTTCAGTTGAAATTTTACAATGGAAGTAGTTTCTGATTGCAAAAAAAAAATGAAATAAAAAAATTAAAAAATAACAACAAAAAAAAAAAAAAAAAAAACAAGGGGGGGGGGGGGGGGTCCCTTGGGATGCTACATGCCTGAAAAAAATTCTTAGGAATTTAAGGGTACGATATCCTTGGATTTGCCTGCGCTCGACCTATCAACAGTTAAAAATTGGGGGTTGGGGTCAACCAGCATGTAAAGGAAAATTTACTATAGCAAAATCTATACTCGAAAATGAGGGAGGATGGGGGTGGGGTCTTCAGGCCTGATTGACGATTAATTTCGTTTCATAAAAATACAAGTATACTCCTGTTCTTTATTTCATAATGGCCATTGACATGGGTAAAAAAAGTAATCTTACAAGAAACTTAGTGTTTGGAAAATAATTTTAAAAATCTTGAAGTCGAATTTGAAATGTAAACAGAATTTGTTGTCTTGGAAAATAGTTGCCACACATCGAACTCCATAAAGAACATAAATTATTTGCATTTTTCAAGAGTGATATCATAAAACATTACATTCTATTACACTGCTGTATCCATTCTTATTTTTTTATTGCCTCCTATTTGTAACATTGTACGCATAGATGTACTTAGTAAATTACAATTTATAAGTATGAATACATGTGTTATTAGAATAAAATATTTTTTATGTTTGACTTTAGATCAAAATACATGCTGTGTACATTTAAGGTAATACCAAGTTTTTTAAGTTTAAAAAATATATATCCAAAAAAATGAATAAAGGTATATATAATTTCCTACTCCGAGTGGTAAAGAAAATAAAATATATAGGTACAAATGAAGAGTACCAAAATTAATTTTACAGCTTAATGATTATAATTAGCAATATAATTCTGCCAATTTTATGAATAATCAACTTTATTAATAGTTTTATTATGTTCAAGTTTATTTATTCTCTCAAAACAAAATACATGGTACATGAGGACAAAAAAAAATATTTACAGCATAAATATATTCAGGTCAGAGGATTAAGTATATGATATACATAATTAGAAAATGGCAATGTGAGAAAAAAAGAGGTACAACTCGTATGATAATGTATAAAATGAAATAAATCAGGGGAGAAATTATGGAGGAAAGACTAAATCATATAATTTTAATATAAACATACAGAGTTTTTTAAGTGACATAGCATCTTGTTTTGTCATCAGTTGAGAAAATTTTAAAATATTTGGTCTAGTAAAGTAGTACTCATTAATATACTTTTTCCTGATGTTTGACAGTGCAGTACATTCAAGTATAAAATGAAATTCATCGGCAACATGTTTAGCATTACAAAGTGTACATAATCTTTCATTTAATGGTATACCTGCCCATCTCCCCAGCTCAACTGGTAGACGGTGATTAGTAGTACGGAAATTGACCAGTATTTTTCTTAATTAGTGGTAAAATACTTTAATAATTTTCACACTCAAAATTTGTTTTAAAAGTATTATACATAATACCTTTAGAAGAACTATTGATATCAGAATACCATTTTTGTATAAATTGGTCTTGTAATCTTTGTTTAGTGTTTATGTGTTTAAGTTTTTATGCAAGTATTAATTTTATATTTATACAAGTAATTTCCGTTAAAGTTGTATCTATAAATTAGAAATTTTCAAAATCTATAAAGAGTTTATATAAATAAAAAAAAAAAACAAAAAAAATTATAATTCTAACAATTTTTTTTTTTTTTTTTTTTTTTTTTTTTTTTTTTTTTTTTTTTTTTTTTTTTTTTAGAAAATCAAGATCCTAGTCAGCCGCACTATTTGTCGTTTGGTACTTTTATAGTTCGGAGTCGAGAGCATCATATGCAATGGTGTTTTTTTTTTTTACCTCGCATTATACAATTCCTTCTTGTCACAATTTTTGTCATCAAATAACACCTCCATATACATGTATTAGTTAGGATCTCGGTCAATACAAGAAAAACATAATATTTTGAAAAACTTTGAAGTATTCTCACATATAGATCACATGGAAACACTTCATTTGTTCGATTGGCATTAGCTAGAAATCGGATCGAAATTAATTTAGCAAAGAAATGAAAAAGCAAAGTAAAGCACATGCTATCGTCAACGCCATTTAATTTCCATTCTCGATTACATTCAGCTAGATAAAGAGTACAGAAAACCAAGAACACGATGAATATTCTATGTGCATAATAATGATATGCTCAGCTGTATGCGCAGTAAAATTGTTTGTGTGATTTTTAGTTTCCTCTGCTCGTGCAATTTTTGATTTTTTGTTTGTGCATATTATAACCCTAAATCGTGTAAAAAATTTCGGATTTGTGTATTTTCGTTATGTTTGTGTTAAAATCTTTCAAACTATGTGCAATTTTTACCTATACGTGCATTTTTATTTCACTCGTGTATATTTTTCATCTAGCTCGTGTATAAAATCTTGATCGTTGTGCAGAAAATAATTTTGAGCCAATCGGCGTGCCATACATGGGCCTTGTGTTCCTTATGTTTCATATTTTGAAGGAAAAAAAACAAAGCAAAAAGTCAATTGCTTAATTTTTAGGTTACTCATCTGGAGATAACCAGCATTTGTACCCAGGAGCAAAGATAACATTGGCTGCCAGTATGATTCTTCTCATTTCCTTTGCCATGAGACATGCCCTCACAGGAGAAGCATTAGCAGACCTTAATTCTTGTCCTGATCGAGGTTCATTGCCTTTCACCCAACTTATGCCAGACAAACTTCAAGACTTTCTAGGACTTTTTCCGGAACCTGAGGTCACCACTCCAGTTTCATTATTATTGTGAAAAATGTTTCACATACCATGGTGAGGTGCAGCAGGACTCCTGTCTCAACTGTCATCATCCCACTAAGAAGAATTCAAGTTCCTACTTCCTGGTCATTTCAATCATCTCACAACTATCATCCTTATTTGCAGGTATGATATGATTGTTTAATATAATATAGATTTAATTGTATGAAGCATCAACTTTATGTATATACACAATGCACAAATGTATCAAAAGAAGTCGGTTCACTTTATGCATAAAATGGCCCTGTAGATATACCAATTAATTGATCAACACTTGATTTTCTGTTTGAAGCATTAAAATAAAATAGAGACTTGGCGCTTTCATATCCGATTAAAAAAATTTTCCTCAAAGTGCAGTTCTTGGAGAAATGGCTTTATGAAATTGCAATGTTCTTGAATTTTTAGGTAAACAGGTATAATTGAGTACTTTCAATGAAGAAAAATAATATGAGCGCACCCTCTGATCTAAAAAATAAAACATGTCCATGAATCCTCAGAAACAGTTCTATCATTTACTAGTTGCATATTTCAGATCAGAGGTTGCGCTCTATTTCAAATATCAATAAATAACTTTAAAAATTGGCCATTTTTTTAAAGACTTTTTCGGAATATGAGGAAATTGACGCATTTCGTGACGTCATAATGCATTGACTAGCCAGAAAATGACGTCATTTTTTATAGGATCGCAGTCACCAAAGATCTAATAGTCTGGTCCGATTTATAGAAAAAAATACTTCTAACGGCAAATAATTATTATTTGGTCCAGCATAGTTTTTTGACCTATTTCGAGTATGCTGAATCCGAAAAAATATGCTGGCCTTCATGAAAATGGCGTTAAAGAGGTCAAAATTGCGATTCAAAATGGCGGACATCCAATTTTTCTAATTTTCTCTAAATATCGTTCAAAAAGGAAAAATAATGTGTGAATATCTCACTGAGTGTAAAACAAGTATAAAAATGATAATAGAATGCTCACATTATTAGTTTAACTCAGAAAATTTAGTCGTTTCTACACTTAATTCGAATTTTCTCTGATTTTTTGGTCTATTGTTCTATATTCCGCTTTGTTCAGGATTTTACATTTGAGAAAATCCATACACTGCGGATTTGTATTTTTTACCTCTACATCTCACTATTCTACAACTGAATGATGGCGCAGCTGGTAGTTTAAAGTCAAAATGGCGATTCAAAATGGCGGATATTCATCTTTTTTCTTTTAATTATTTCTAAATGTCGTATACATAGGAGAAATAATTTGTGAATATCTTACTGAGCGTAGTACAATTATGTAAAATGCCAACAGAACACTAATCTGATTACTTTAAATCGGAAAATGTAGTCGTTTAAATTTGAAAAGTGTTAATTAGCTCAAAATGGCGATTCAAAATGAGGTCTGATACACTCGAATTTCGTCGAAACTGCTTAATTCTGGTTTGTTTTGCAGAAAATAATTTACAGTTTGTTTTTATATATATATAGAATATATAGTTTATTGTTAAGTCCATAAATATGAACAAAAATACTTGAAAAGATTCAATTTTTTCTGGAAATAGTTAAAACAAACTCGACTTAAGAGTTTCCAAATTTCCCCCTTCATATTTGACCGTACGTGTTCCAAAGCCTTTAAGACCCCTTCCATCTAAAATCACTCTCGAATCCTATCATTATCAATTCACACTTCTACCTCAACATCCCTCGGCATAACATCAAATATAACCGTAGGAATTTTTGTCCGATTTCATCGAACACTTGTTCTAGCTTTTTAGCACTTATAAGAACTTAGTATTATCCCCTAACATCTTCTATTCCAGCTTTATTTGGTAAATGTTTCAGCCTGTCTTCGGAATTTTGGTATTTTCAACACTAAAGTAAAATGGTGCCCCGTGTAAAGGATGACAACCCCCTTGGCATGTAAAAGATCGTTTCTTTGCAGTTCGAAAAAGAGAAAGCTCACTGGGGGCCGCCAGAGAAACCAAATCCTTCAAAATCCAATTATCTAAACTTATAGTATGCCGAAACATGGCTGAAAAATTGCCGACTCGGCGTTAAACAATATACAATCAATCAACCAACACTCAAGGAACAACACATTTATGTTCAAATGTTAAAAGTCTATTTTGTTTTCCAAAACCATATGCAAAATGAACTAAAGGTACTGTGAGCAATTAGCTCACTAAATGATACCCAGGTCTCCCAGATGAATATAATGACAGTGTCCATGTTTCGCTATCATGGGAAACCCAAAATATATGTCGGATCAAAAAGTAAAATAGGAGGTCACAATGGCAATATGTAATAAAGAGTCTGTAAAAGTTTCATCAAATTTCATTCAGAGGTATGAGAGGAGTTGCTGATAAGAGATGGGTACCCCAAAGCGTAACAGACGGACGGACGGACATACCGATTACTCTATACCCTCCCGCTTTTCAAGCGGGGACAATAAAAACATCTCTGATATTCAAGACATGTAGCTCATTATTTTGTGACCTCGTATAGATTTGTTGTATTTAAGGGTAGAAAGGTCATTATACTAGCAAAAAAATTCTCAAACTTGATCATCTGAAATAACATTGTGTGCATATTTTGGCGGGAAAAGTTGTAAGATTATGCAATTTAAGAGCGCCTGCAGCTAGATTCCTCGTGATTCCTACATGTATCACTTACAAGCTGTCGTACCAATAGGCCTACGCCATTCCTGATTTCGATCTAGTCAACACTTCTCTTGACAACAAAATTTTCTTGAAAACTTCAAGAACTTTACAGGGCAACTTGATCCACACTTCTTTGTTAGGATAGTGTAAGGTTGTATCAAGAATCGAGGAAGGATTGCACACAAACATTTTCTTCTTTCAAATTTTGTAAATTACAAAATTTTTAAATTTATATACCCTGTTCAATACATATATATCCTTCCACAGCATGAAATATTTGAGAATGCATATGAATTTTTGACTGAGAATAACAAAATGCAAATGTAGGGACACAGAATCAGAGCTGGACAATCAAGAAAATTTATGGTTTACGTACCGTTATATTATACTGATAATTCTTAATAAATGTGTTTATATTTGGATATTATGATATATTCAGATTATATGATGTAACAGTTACTAGCCCTATAATTGGTCGTGGTCAATCATTTTAAAAATTATACTAATTTATGCTGCACTAGACCTTCTACATTAACATAATTTTTTTTTCTACACTGGACTAAAAATAGATCAAGAATTCCCAAGAACTGAATGTTCACTCGCCTTCATTCTCGGGGGAAACTGCTCTTGGGGTAGCTTAATTTTTTTATATTGTCCTCAAAACAGCATTTATTGTATGATATTACTAACTTTTTATATGGAGAAGCATGGTGAGACAGGTAAAAGGTAAAATGTCTTCGGAATTATGGTCAAAAATTTATCTTCAAAATAGAAGTAATTAAACAAAAATCCGTATTATAAAAATTCTAAGTCATTAACAAAAATATTTTCCAACTTTCATTGCATATTTGAACATTATTTCATGAATAAAAAACCTGTAATTTATTTCTCTGCAAAACAAACCAGAATTAAACAGTTTGGGTATTTTACGAAATAAGAAAGTATAAGACGTCATTTTAATTGCCATTCTGAGTTAAATAACACATTTCAAATTTAAACGACTAAATTTTCCGTTTTAAAGTGATCAAAAAAGTGTTCTATTGTCATTTTACATAGTTCACAAATCCTTTCCCCTATGTATACGACATTAAGAATTAAATAATTTGAAGAAAAAGATGAACATTCGCCATTTTGACTTTAAACTTACAGCTGCACTATCATTCAATTGTAGAATGGTGAGATGTAGAGAGAAAATACAAATCTGCAGTGTATGGACATTTGCAAATGTAAAATCCTGAACAAAGAAGAATATAGAAACAATAGACAAAAAAATCAGAGAAAATTCGAATTAAGTGTAGAAACGACTAAATTTTCTGAGTTAAACTAATATTGTTACCATCCTATTTTAATTTTTATAGTTTTATTACACTCGCTGAGATATTCACTCATTACTTCTCCATTTTGAACGACATTACGAGAAAATTAGAAAAATTGGATGTCCGCCATTTTGAATCGCCATTTTGTCCCCTAAAACGCCATTTTCATGAAGGCCAGCATATTTTTTCGGATTCAGCATACTCGAAATAGGTCAAAAAACTATGCTGGACCAAATAATAATTATTTGCCGTCAGAAGTTATTTCTAGCCTTCTTTTTAAAATTCAGGACCAGACTATAAGTGATAGTTTAATGCATTGTTAACTTAAACTATGCACTTTTAGTTTTTCAGAAATTCACAGGGCCAAATAAGGCGAAAGTGAACCTTGTTCTTTATTTATTAACTTTTTAACTATCCCAATAAAAATGAGATTCAGACATTATTCTTCTCTCACTACGAAATATAGTCTGATATTTCTTCAAAATAATGAAAGACCTGTTTATGTGCATGGTTGCCCAATGGAATTATCAATTTCTTGTTGTTTTTTTTTTTAGATGGAACATTAGTGCAGGCGATTTCAGAGCAGAAAAGAAAACATCAGGGAAAAGACGGAGAAATGAAAGACATCATGAATGGCCTACTCTACAAAGAGAGATTCTATGATGATGGGTTTTTCCATGGCAGCAGGAAGGATGTAGGAGAGCTCCATGCACATTTCTTTACAAATATAAATAGTGATGGTGTCTCCCTTTTCCATTTCTCATCTTTCAGTATCTAGCCTGCTTATTTTATTATCAACGAGTTGCCACCACACCTAAGGTAGGTTTTGTTTTTATGCCCCCGTAAACGAAGTTTCGGGGGCATATAGTTTTTGTCGCGTCTGTCTGTCTGTCTGTCTCTTTGTCTTTCTGTCTCTCTCTTTGTCTGCAAAAACTTTAACCTTGCCCATAACTTTTGATTAGTGGAGCTATGACTTTAATATTTCATATGTGTATTCTTTGTGACAACACCTTTCTTTGGGTACCACCAAATTTGACCTTTTGACCTTAACCTTGGAGTTTGACCTACTTTTACATGAAAATTTTAAAATTTTACTTTGGCCATATCTTTTGAACAGTAGACACCAGGACATTTATACTTCACATATGTAATGTTTGTTAAAAGACCTTTCACTGGATACCAACAACTTTGACCCTTTGACCTTGACCTTGTAGATTTCCGTACTTGTGAAAAAACTTTAACCTTGGCCATAAGTTTTGAACGGTAAAGGATAGGGCTTTCATACTTCATACATGTAATCCTTGTGAAAAGACCCTTCATTGGATACCAAGAACTTTGACCTTTTGACCTTGACCTTTGAGATTGACCTACTTTAAAAAAGCAAACCTTGACCATAACTTTTAAAGAGTTAGGGCCAGTGCTTTTATACTTTACACATTTGATCCTTATGACAAGACCTTTCTTTGGGTACCACCTGCAAATTTGACCTTTTGACCTTGACATTTGACCCACTTTTATATGAAAATTTTTAGAGTCATTCTCTGTAAGCATCAAAATGGGCTGGAAATTGAAAATCACGGATTTTGCTGAAACTTGCTGAAATAATTACATAATAAGCCCTATTTACAAAAATATTATTAAAAGTGATCAATTTGTCTTGTTTCCATGGCAACCAGGTTACCTGTTTTTGCACATAGCTGGTAAATACCTAAAATGATATTTCTTCCCATTAATGTACATTTAGTTAAATAAAGGTGATTATTATTATTTTTTTCCTTTGAAATAAATTGTAATTTGTACTTTCTATACAAAAAACTTGAAAAAAAAATTGGACCTGCCGTTAAATGCCAAATAACATAAAAAAATTGCCTTAAAAAAGGGGGGTTGAATATAACAATGTACACAAAAAACGCAGGCACTGGTGGAATATTCTGATGCTCTGAATTTACATCTATGAAGAACATATGAAAAAACTGGAGTGGTAATATTTACTTTAAGAAAATAAATTGATTGTAAAGTTTGTAGAAATCTCTAAATTTACACACATTTTTGTCAAGAGTTATTTCCCTTTTCGGAAATCTTTTGCTTTAATCGATGAAAATGAAAGTAAAAATACACAGCAGAAAGCAACTTTGAGGAGTAAATACTGTGTTTTTTTTATATTTTCAGGGGTTTTAATCCAACTTGTGAAGTATTTAACATTACCCATAGTTAATTGATTGTTCAGGCTTTACTGTGTCTGAGAGATGTACATGTTTGGGTATAGATGTGATAGATAAACTTAAAAATGGATTGCATACTATGAAATTCCTGCCTATGTGACGACAAGTGCTGCATCATTGAAAAAAATGTTTTTTAAAAAAAAGTAGGTATCGTCAGTTAAATGGACTTCAGCACTAAGGTTGGGATAATAAGGTTGTGATGAAGAAATATACACGGCAATAAAAAGCACTACTGACTAGGCAAGTACAAATGAAATATTTACTACGTACATTGAAAGTTGCACATATTTTGTATGAGTTAATTAATAATAGGGCATGACGTTTTATTATAAAAATAACTTTAAAGTACCTAAAGCGTAAAAAATGTCATGTCATGATTCTATTTATATCATTAACAGTATAGGCATATTATCAATCTTATTAAAATCAGATGTTGATGAAAATTATATTTATAAACCATCTGTCAGGCCATCCTTTAGAAATTGTTTGGAATTGCTGCCTGATGGGTTTCAGACACAGGAGGGAGGGAAATCATTTTTTTTTATTGAAGGTAAATTTTAAATTTTTGATAATAATCTCAGTAAACAGACAATACATTTTCTTATTTTTTTAAAGAAAGTATCTACAATCAACTAGAAAACCTAATTTTACTTAGATCTGACACAATATTTCAGTGTTTTGTATGGTGTAGGTGACACATGTAAAGCCCCCCCCCCCCAAATAAATGATTTAATAAAAAAAACTTCCTCCTTTTGGTCAATAAAATGTTTTCAGGCGGGGGCATTTCAATGAGGCGGGAGGCAATTCCAAACAAACACCGAAAACTTGAAATTATTGCAAAAATTAAATTAATATTAGATTATTTTATTGCATCAAAGTAAAAATAAATTAGATTTTTAGTCATACAAAACACTGTCACAACTGAATTTAAGCCTAATTTATAATACAATGTGTATGGCACGCCAAATTCACAAAAATGAGATAATCATAGTTTCACAATCGATAAACTAGGGTTATCGGTTGTAAACTATAGTTTACGGACTGTTAACTATAGTTAACAACGTTAATCTATATTTTACATCTGTAAACTATAGTTAACGCGATAATCTATGTTTCACAACCGTAAACTATACTTAACACCGAAAACTATCATTTGCGATTGCAAAACATAGATTATCTGATAAATACAGTTTCAGGATTTGTAAACTATAGTTTACAAACCGTTAACTATAGTTAACGATCTGATAAATATAGTTTCACGATTTGTGAAACTATGATTAACAACTCTTAACTATAGTTTACAAACGTGGATCTATGTTTATCAACAAAATCTATTGTTAACGCTTTATTCAGACAGATAAACTTAGATTATCATTCTTAAACTATAGTTAAAAACCGTTTAATATAGTTTTACAGATGAAAACTATACTTAACGAATCATTAACTATAGTTTACGGTTTGTAAACTATAGTTTACAGTCGATAAACCTAGTTTATCAATTGTGAAACTAGGTATATCTCATTTTTGTGAATTTGGCGTGCCATAAATGTGTACACTTTAATACTGAAACAATGTATAATGAAGCAATATGTAATGAAGGAATACATTAAGGTTTATAGGGAAATATGGCAATTTTCAGCGGAGAGGAGTTCCATTCACGTACATGCAGAAATTGGGGATTTTTAAAAAATGGCCATTGTTGAAATCATAGATTTAAGTGCCCAAATTACAGCTGAGAAAAAAATATTACATTTGATTTTGTCATATTTTATGAAGATATCTCAGTATTCCATTTATCACAGACTTTATCTTCTGGAAAATACTTTTTAGAAGCTTTCCACAACATGATTAGTTTTACATTAAAAAAAGCTATTTAACTTGAAAAAATATCAATGCAAATAAATCAAGCCCCCCTTTTTTAAAATGTTGGAGGAGGATCTGGTAACATTTTATCCCCCCCCCCCCCCTTCACTTAACTCCCCCTCCCCCGGGTCCCCCTCTAGTAAACTATTTCAGATAATTATATTTTTCTCAATTTTAATCAAAATGAGGTTCTCTATTGATTGAATTTCAAAAGCTTACAGGGATTTCACTCCCAGGGGCATAGCCCTATGGACAGTGTTTTAGACCTTACAAGAGCGGTGGTGGTTTTTATTATGTGCTCTCCATCTGCATAATTGCACATTCCCGAATACTTATTTTAACCCTTTGCCTTTATGAGGAAGAACAAAATCACAAAATCTTTCAAATACATTCTGAATTTTGAGTGTTATTCTTAATGTGTAAGAAAGACACTATCTCTGCTGGGAAAACTTCAACGAATTGTTTTAGTCCCCTACTGGTGAAATCGGAAGGGACTATAGGTTATCTCTGCGTCTGTCCGTCCGTCTAGCTGTCCGTCTGTCTGCCAGTCTGTCCCACTTGGTTTTCCGCACTTTTTTCTAAACGCTTGCAGATATTGAGCTTAATTTTGGTATGTGGGTGTATCTTGATGAGTTACATATCAAGTTTGAATTTTGCATCGCTTCATTGGTTTTTGATAAAATAATGGTATTTTGAATTTTTCACATTCGTTTAATTGAGATTATGCTGCGTAACTTCCGATAGTCGACATAAATAATAAGCGAGAAAAAGACGTTGGAAAAATGGGTTGAATTTCGTCTTAATGTAGATTATTTTATCCACAACCTCAAAATCAAGCAGATTTACCTTGGACATAATTTTTGCTTATTATTAAATGACATCCTGAAGAAAAACTCAGTTTCGGAAAGGGGAACCCGGTAGGGGACGTGTATTGCTTATGCAATACTCTCAGAATACTTGTTTATGTATGGTACGGACAGACAGTGTCTGAAACGCTGATAAACAGGAAGCTGGCATCAGATTTAATCACAAGTGTTACCTACCATGCATATGGTATGCCTTAGCAAACACTGTGCTAAAATTTCAAGCATCTTCTATTAATAGCTGAGTTGCTGAGAAAACTGCAACCAAACACTTGCTACATTCACACACACAGGCAGACAGACAGACGAACAGACTAACACACAAAGGTAAATCAGTATACCATACCGCCCTCTCCTTCGTAGCGGTGGTATAATAATTCCTTACGAAAGGAACAGTAAAATATTTGAACAACATCAAAAACAAGTTTAATTGAGGAGGGGGGAGCACTTTGACTATGTGCTCGTCCTACTTAAACTATTCTAAGAAGTGCATGTACAGGTTAAAACATGTGTATGTAAACTATATATGTTTCAATTAATAAAGCAAGTTGCTTCCAAAAGATTGGTCATGATTTTATGTAGGTATTTATTGTATCCATGGAAACAAATCCTGCTGCAGTAATTCAGATATATGTGATCAGTTTAAGTTTGAGTTCATCTGTTTTTTGTCCAGGTAAATAAATTAGAAGTATAATCATACCTTGGTGGCAGTTTTATGAGTTTTGTATACTGGTACATCAATAATTATTTGGATTATTCCGTTTTTTAATAAAATTATGAATTTCTATTTACATGTTAGTGAAATGACATTCAAAGGTTTATACATGGTTTGTGGAATTTATTTCATTGAGGAAGAAATATAATTAGGCAATAAAGAGTAGATTTTGTATATTGAACAGATCAATGATAAGGATTTTCCTGAACTATTGGCTGCCATAGCAACCATTTTTTAAATAAATTATGAATTACTTTTTTTAAATTTAGTAAAATACAATTAAATTCAATTTATTTTATTTAAAAAGAGAAAAAATCACGAATGAAGCTTTTATAATATCGTTGTATACTTGTCAGTATCACAATATTTGTGATAGCAAGCATTATAAGGAAGTGTTCAAAAACTATTTGCTTACCATAGCAACGTGATTTGGGACGCCTAAATATTTATTTATTACTTTTTTTTAAATGTACTTTAGTGAAATAACAAATATGATAAGTGTTATCTATTTATTGAAGAAATTAAATAATGCACTGAGGCCACAGATTCTGCATAATGAAAACCCCAATAGCTACAGTGATTTTTCCTGCATTTTTTGGTTGCTATAGTAACACATTATTTTTGTTTAATTTATTAACTTACATTTTTATCACCTTATTTTGAAATTATAATGTTTAGGAGTGTGATTTGGTTTACTCTTAATATTTTTCAAGCTATAATGTACAAAAAGGAGCCAAATGTTGAATCTACAAATTAATCCAAAATCTCCATAGCAACCGTTTTCATTTTCATTTTATTTTATTTTAAGAAATATTACCACTCTAGAAATTAAATATTTTGTTGAGTAAGGAATGACCTTTTCAGTGATGGTAGTTGTTTGTAATGGATTGCCCGTGTTTTCTTGCTACTACGCTTAGAAAATGCCAAAAATTGACATTTTTTCAAATTTGTTAAAATTTGAAAAATTCAAACTTTTCACTGAAAGACAATTCTTTTATGACCAACTATTGAATAATTTCATCAGTTGTGGTAGTTACTACAACAAATATTCTATTAGAGTAGGCAACAATTAAATCTGTAAATAAAATGCAGAAAATAGAAATTTATGATTGTATACTTTCAGTAGGTTGCTCTGTATTTTTGGCCTCAAAATGGTGGTTTTGGTTACAATGTCAACCGGGACTCAAAATAAAAAAATAACCTCAAAAATGTTCTATACATGGTGTTTCTACATTGCATGCAAAAAATCAGCAAAATCTGTGATGTACCATTTCCAACTTTTTTCTAGATTCTTTGATTCTTACAGAAAATGACTCTTAAAATTTTACTTTGGCCATATCTTTTGAACAGTAAACACCAGGACATTTATACTTCACATATATGATGTTTGTTAAAAGACCTTTCACTGGATATTAACAACTTTGAAACTTTGACCTTGACCTTGTACATTTCCTTACTTGTGAAAAAACTTTAACCTTGGCCATAACTTTTGAACGGTAAGGGATAGGGCTTTCGTACTTCATACATGTAATCCTTGTGAGAAGACACTTCATTGGAAACCAAGAACTTTGACCCTCTGACCTTTGAGATTGACCTACTTTAAAAAAGCAAATCTTGACCATAACTTTTAAAGAGTTAGGGCTGGTGCTTTCATACTTTACATATTTGATCATTATGACAAGACCTTTCATTTGATAACAATAACTTTGACCCTTTATCCTTGACCTTGGAGTTTGACCTACTTTTTAAGAAATTGAACGTTGACCATACCTTCTGAACGGTTAGGGCTAGGGCTTTCATGCTCTACATAAGTATTTTATGTGGCAAGACCTTTCATTTGATACTAATTACATTGACCATTTGACCTTGACCTTGGAGATTTTTGTAATTATTAAAACATAGGTAATCAGAGATTACAGAGCTCACCTCAACGAATGTTGTCTTTAAGTAAGGCAAAGTCAAACAATTAACCAACAAGAATTGTACATTAAAAATGAAAATATTCAAGCAATTTTAATCTGATTTTGAAATAGAACTACATAGAAAATTTAAACTAGTTCTTCTTCATGAAAATGTAATTAAAATCTAGCATCTGAAGCAAATTTGAGAGTTTTCATCTCTTGATGCAACATTTGTGCAAGTTTGGTTTATACAATATCATATAAGCCTTATAGTTTTTTGGTAATAGACCTGCACCCATAACTTTAACCTGGTCTATTAACTGAAAATGTATGTCGAATTCAGCATCCGAAGCAAGTCCATTAGTGTGCATCCTAAGATGTATCATCCATGCAAGTTTGCTCATTATAGGGCTCATAGTTAATTGGAAATGAAACATGCCTCAAAAACTAACATTTTCACTGATCAACAAAAAGTAGGTCAGATTCAGCATCCGAAGCAAGTCCAGTAGTATGCATCCTTATATGTATCATCCACGCAAGTTTGGTCATTAAAGAACTCATAGTTACTTGGAAATGAATCATGCACCAAAAACTTTAACCTATTCACTCAACTGGAAAATGTAGGTCAGATACAGCATCCGAAGCAAGCCTGGTAGTATGCATCCGTAGATGTATCATCAATGCAAGTTTGGTCAACATAGGGCTTATAGTTACTTGGAAATGAAACCTGCACCAAAAACTTTAACCTGTTCACTCAACCGTAAAATGTAGGTCAGATTCAGCATCCGAAGCAAGCCTGGTAGTATGCATCCTTAGGTGTATCATCCATGCAAGTTTGGTCAACATAGGGCTTATAGTTACTTGGAAATGAAACCTACACCAAAAATTGCACCAAAAATGTTAACCTGCTCCAAAAACATTAACCTGGTCATTCCTTTGCTGAAATTGCAGCATCTGAAACTTTGACTGGTGCAATGAAACACACTAGAACCATCTTCCATACATGTCTAATCAATATAGGACATAGAAGTACTTAAAAAGAAAACTGCTCCATAAAACTTAACCTTAACCTGGGACGCCGACGCCGAGGGTATTACATAAGCTCCCCCAACTTCGTTGAGGTGAGCTAAAAATTTAAACTTTATGTTACTTTCAAATTTCACAATTGTTTTCCAGTGAGAATACCCTACTTTTGGTACCAATTAATTAAATTTGCATTTAAGAAAAGCTTAATCTTTGCTATGCTGCCATACGGGGGCATCAGTGTTTTACAAACACATCTTGTTGTATAGATGTGTTTTCTTAAAAGTTATCAAATTCATGATTAATTTATGTAAATGAAGTAGTAAAACAGTAAACAAGACAATATGCATTTTAATAATATCGAATTTTAATCAAGGATATTTATGATTCAAATTGTTATCAGAAAACTTCTGATGTAATAAATTCTGTTTTTTTTTTCTTGACCATGGACTCTATTTACTTTCTTTTATTTTTCCAGATTTTCCAGAAACAACAGAATTTTGCAGGGTTCTGGTTTGGCTATTCCAACCCGATTTCTGCACATTTCTCAGGCCTTTTGCTGAAAGTTTTCATGAAATTTACAGTTCAGGTATGCTAATATAAGTTAAAGTTTAATTTTATTACAATACAGTTACATTTGTCTGATTGTCTATGTCCATATGACTTGGGGAACAAATTTATTA